>NC_142609.1:18551797-18707081 GCF_041222555.1 Hakea prostrata | reverse complement strand
AGAATACGATCACTCGATGGTACTTTGGAGGCCTATTGTTACCTATACCAGGTGTAATCGTGAACTTCTCCTTTCTTCTTCTTATCTGTAACATCCCAAGATTTAGTGTAGTTGGATTCAAACCTGAATCCCGGAGAGTAGGCATATTGCCGAACTCCGTAATCATGTCTTCTTCTCTTTCAAACTTTGATAAACCTTGCATGTTTCGGTCCATATAGTTCTTAGGGCAATGAGGTATTAACGGTCACAGGTTGTTAGGGTTTTAGGCTACATTTCTTTTTCTTAATTCAATTGATAATTCGTATGATTTAATCACCTAATGATATCATGAATTAAGACCTGGAAACATCAAATAAAAAGAAATCAGAGTAGAAGAAGAAACTAAACAAGGAAGGAAGAACGAGAGGAAGGAAGAACGAGAGGAAGGAAGGAATCAAGAACTAGAGTAGAGTCTCACCTTGCAGGCTCGCACGATCGCACCTCTCGGCTCTTGCTTTCAGTCCCGCCCCCAATGGCTGCTCTCTGCTCTTCGAAGTTCGAATGTTACGACTTACGAACAAAGCAAGTTACAAGCCAATTTTAGGGTTTATCTATTATCATCAGTATACGGTATACGGTATGCGGTTTATACGGTTTAACGGTATATGGTACATACCGTCAGTATGGTACCGTATACCGAAACCGTACCGTACCGAATTTGGAAATGGTACTGTGCGGTGCGGTTTAAACGGTTCGGTACGGTGTGGTAATATGGTTTCGGTACCGAATTGACACCCTTAGCTAACCATCTACATAGTAAGGAGCAGCATTTAGTATACAATTTAACATTCATTGAGGACAGCCAGATGATTTCTTCACTTAATAAGAAACAAACACATGCTGCAAGTTATTTTACATTTCGTTGGGAGTGAGAGAGGGAGAATAAAAATAATAACGTTGCAATCTTCAGGTAATGTGTCACTGATAATGTAAAATTGCACAAGTTCACTAGTCCAGAAAGCAACAATAAACTGTTGCTGTGGAGTAGTCAATACACACCAAATTCACGTTGATGCGTCCAAAATCTGCTCAGCCCTTAGATCTCCACGTGATGTCCTGCAAAACGAAAGCGTCAGATGTGGCCCGACCGCTGGGGTCGGGAGTCCACCTCCGAAGGCTAAGTCAGTTGATGAACTTAATCACAAACGGCTCTGCTAGAAGCGTAGAGCTAAGGAATGAAGAACTGGGAAAGGTGATCTAGATAGCAGATCGCTGATAGTTTAGGTCTATCAGTATGTATCTGAACCTGAGTCTCAGACAGTATTCTTTTCGATCCCCTCACCTTGTATGGTAGTGAGGTTTATATAGAGTGTACCTTCAAATCTCCTTCGTTGGATGCACTTGAGCCTTCTTCGGGTAGTCGTTGGATCTTATCAGTTAGATCCGTTGAGCAATAGACTTCTACTAGTTTGGGCTAGTAGAGGACTCCTGAGATAACCTTTAGATTATGTGATGATTATCCCTTCGATAATGATTATCCGCAGCCGTCATTAGGGTGATTACCCTAATCCATAAGTAGGATTAGGACACGCTTGCAGCCGAATAAGCTTTCTTCTTCAGCAAGCCATCTTCCGGATCCGGTTCGCTCGGGAGCGAGTCGGATCTCTCCGTCTCGACCGGGGTCGAGGGTCGGACCAGGTACGAACCCGGTCTGATCATAATCTCTCCATATCACGAGCCCCCCAGACCAAGCGTTCGGTCGATCCCGAGGGCCTGGTTTTTAACTGGGTTCGTCGTCAGGTGATAATCTCTGCGTGCTTCATTAAGTGTCATATCACATTTAATGCGGTGGTCACTTTTCCTCGAGCGTTGTGAGTGTAAGGCCACATATCTCCTTGCAGTTGATCTGTCGTGGCTCACGTCATCCAAGCGACGGTTTCCGAACGCCTATTTCGGATTTGTGAGTTCAAACTTTCGAAACGTCTTTCAATCTTGATCGCTGATTTTGAATCAATCTCGATTGTTCAAATTCCCGAACACTCGTGCGGGAGTTTTAAAAGCGGTTCGTTGTCTTCGTAGGTTTCATTCTTCCTGTCTGGAATTTGAACCTTTGTTGTCGCTTTCGCGCCTTCCTCGCTCTCAAGCTTACGCCACCTTGAATCGGTAAGTTTCTTGGTCTTTTTCTTTTTGTAGTTTACTTGAAACAAGTAATGGTGGACGATAGGGCTTCTCCGGTACCCAGTGTTGGTAATAGCGGTGAGGCTTTTGCTTCTCCCCGCTCCCGAACAGTCGGATAGTGATAACAAAACCCTAATCGTCCTCCGGCGCGAGTTCGCTGAAGTTTCTCAAAAAGGTTTTGAAAGAAAAACCGAAACTTCTCCTGTCCTTCTCGAGTCTGGATCTTCCAAGATTGTCGAGTCTTCTAGGCGGCCTCAAACTTCCGGGTCCGATGGTGGACCTAGCTCTGTTCCCTCCATTTACGATGAGGAAACCCTTCTTTCAGCTATCCAAGATTTTGATTTTCCTTCCTCATATCAGGTTAGGGCTCCCCACCCTGATGAGAGGGTTGATTCATCCCTTTCGGGTGAATTTTCTCTCGTATATAGATGCACTTGGAAAGCGGGGTTCGCTTTCCTTTTTTAATCCTTTGTTCTCCGCAGTTCTGAATCATTGGAACATTTGTCCCGGAATGCTTCTCCCCAATAGCTGGCGTCTTATCGTCGGCTTCTTGGGTTTGTGTTTTGAACTTGGCATTACGCCATCTCTTTCTCTCTTTGTACATTTTCATGTTCTTTCTATCTCCCATCCTCCCGGATGGGTTTTTCTGTCCAAACGCAATAAGACTGAACTTGATTGGAGGGGCAGCATCCTTGTCAAAGGAACTTGCCCTTCTAACCACAAAAGATGGCGCAAACGATACTTTTTCTGTCGAGCGCCTCCATCAGATCTTAACTTCCCAACCACCTGGAGGAGGTGTACTTCTTCTTCCGAGAATAACCGAGGCCTTCCCTTATCCAGAGAAGACGAGGCGGCCATCAGGAAGATTAAATCCATTCCGTGGTATCAAGAGATACATGGACTTGAAGTGGAGTATAACTCCATCCTTCAGTACTGGGGCTTGGCTCATTGTGAGCTTCTAACCACCATCCTTTAATTTGACTGAAGTGATATGTTTTTAATTCTGACTCTTGTCCTTCTTCTTTGCAGTGCCTCCAAGAATGAACCCTGAAAGCCTGCGGGTGAAGGCCGCTAGGGCCGTTGTGACAGCCAAGCAACGATCGCCCAGAGCCTTGACCGTAGATCAAGAGGCTTCTATTCCCTCTCCCGACCCCTCTTATAGGGGTATCAGGAATATCAGGCCCGTGGCTGATGCTTCGGGTAAAGGGAAGAAACCGATGGTGGAGAGGTCTAATGTCTCTTCCTCCGCCCGAACCAAGAGGAGGCATGACACAATTGATGCTCCCTCCAATAAAAAATCCAAAGCTTCAACGGATGGTGAGGAGGTCTTCACCCCCCAGTGGACCCTGAAGCTGACCGACAGGGTGACTCGGGATCCCGAGAAAGCTGCAGAATGGAGCTCCCTCAGTCTTGCTCCTTCTGATCGCCAGGAATTTGAAGCCCTGGATAACACCTCCCTTGTTAGTCAATCTACAAGGTACCGGTCTTCTTGCTTACTTATTTTTTCATAATTTCTTATGACTTCTTCTAATATTTTCCGCCTTCCCAGGAATGCTGTGTTGAGCTTTTATCAACACATGGAAGCATTGAGCCGGGTTGGTCGCATCAGCTCCTTGCTGCAAACCTGTGAAGAGAATTTGGCGAAAGCCAATTCTGAAATATACCAGCTGACTGCAGCTGCCGTGGAGCTGCAGAAAAAGCATGAGGAAGAAGTGATCTCCTTCAAGGAGGCCCTCGAAGGGTCGAAGATTCGTGCCTCTGCTGCCGAGCGCAAGTCCAGGAAGCAAAAAGCAGCTGCCACGTTGTTTGGTGACAGGCTTGAATTCAAAAGTAGGGAGCTTGAAGAACATCTGATGTTGGCGATCCCTAGCAAGCCCGAGCATATAAAGCCAGAGCTTCGGAAGGAGTGTGTTCGAAAATACCTGTACAGCGTACCTTTCTCCGAGCTGCTAGGTATCTACGACCTTCAAGCTTATCGCCTGGGGCAGAACGACGTTTGGGAGCGAATCCTCGGATCAATCCCTGCCTTCGACACTGCCCTTTTCGTGAGGTGTGCCACAAAGAGGTCTTCGGGAAAGTTGGTATGGATCTCCCGGACTGGGCTCAGGAAGAAGATGATCCTTTTCCAGCTGACCCTCAATATGAGGCATACCTGGCTGACGAGCCGGCACTTCCAGAGGAGAAATCACAAGCCGAGTCTCAAGTTGCTGCTGTAGAGGACTCAGCCGATGCCATTCTTGAGGAAGGCTCTTCTCATGATCCTGAGAAAAGTCCTCCCGACCAGGGTCCCTCGGGCAACAATGAAGAAAAGGCTTAGGGAGTTATCTTTTTGTACAGATTTACCCTCTATTTAATGAATAAACATTTGTTTCTCATGTTGGCCTTTATATTTCCCCGTCTCCTACCGAAATCTTGCCTTGAACATCAAAGTATTAATGATAAAACTCATCACTTAACTTTACATTCCTCGCCGAATAATAATCTTGTAGAAATATTGTGAAGATGCGTTTCGGGAAGATGCATTAGTCTTCCCCACTACTTCATTTATTGCAAAGTCCGCACGTTTCCCTTCTGCGAAGTTCAAACGTTTTCCTGCTTTTGTATACCATTCACTGTTTCCAATGAATCGAAAATACATCCGTTATTTTAATGGCGGTGCGACGATTGGAGGTATCTCTGCATCAGGTGCTCGCTTCCACATGTTTCCATGTGGCATCCCTCCGACCGTTGATCTTGCTTTCTGCGGATTTCGAAGTGTCATTTCGATCTAGGTCATCGGTTGTCCTTAGCCTTCAACCGTCATCTTAATACCTGAGGCTATTTAAAGCCTTCGTGGGTACTCTCCATCTATCTTGACTTCTGCAAGTTATATTTGCTAAAGTGCTAAAGCGACCTTTCATCCTTCGGCCTGGCTTCGTATTCCTCGTACTCCAACAACAGCTCTATCAACTTCTGAACAAGTGAGTTTTTTGATTACTCATCTCTTTCCCCACTTCCCCCCTGAGTAAACTGCACAGTAGTTATACTTGGGGTTTAGTTTTTTGGTTTTGTCAGAAGTGATAGAAAACTAGGGTTTCCCCCTTGTTGTTGTCGTTTGTTTCTGTACTGATACGGCTTGTTTCTTTGCATAGTGGCTCCCAAGATCAACCCGAACTTTATCAAAGCAAAATCTTGCAAGAAAATCGTTCCGTCGGTGGTGGTTGGGGCCATTGCGGTGGTTTCAGCTAGGGAATCCTCCAAGCGTAAGGCGACTGCTGCCGGTGAATCTTCAAGTCAGATTCCCGCAGTTTCTATTGATGCCATCCCTACGCCTCCTTTGCCCGAAGTGATCGCTCGTCTTTCCCAGGAAGATCTTGATCACTCCGTTGCCGATGGTGCTGCCGGCGCTCCCGCTGGTGAGCCTGTTGGTGCACCCCCGAAGGAGACTCTTCCGGCATCTGAGGCAACTATGTTGGCATCTGATGAAGGTGTGGTCTCAGCAGGTGCTGCTCCTATTTCAAACTCCAGTGCTTGTTTGGCATCCTCCTCCTCTCCTTCCGAGTTGGAGGATTTTGCCACTAGGAAGCGCCGTCGGGTGACAAGTGATGCAGCTCATCCTTCTCTTGGTGTAGCTCATCCTTCTCATCCTTCGCCTGAATTAGTGTCAAACGAGTTTGACAAAGCGTTGGAATGGTGTACTGCTGCTCGAATGACTTCTGAGAGCGCAGTTCTTTCCAAACTTCCAGATGAAGTCTTTATGAAGTCACTGGTGATGTAAGTCTTTCTTCATTATCTTCTGATTCTGAAAAACTACTTTTCTGCTCCTCGTTAACTCAGAAGTTGTTTGCAGGAGTCTTGCTAGTAACTTCCACAACCAAGTGGAAGCAGTTACATGCCTCCTCTGTGATATACCGTGTAACCTGCTTTACACTCAAGTAGTTCTCTAGTCCCCTACAAAGAGAAACATAAAATTTCGTCACAAGTGCAGTGAAGCGATTTCAGGTACTGTTGTTAGAATCAGTGCTTAGATTCCTACCATTCACCAAGTTCCCAACCAAAACCACTTCGTTGGATGCCTCCCCATGGAGCTTGACAGAAGTAGGGCTGTGAGCAATTTACCCACAATCCCTGCTCGGAAGGCCTGCAGAACAGCAATGAACACAATTAAACTCTTAAATAAACCAAATCTAAGAGTTTAAACTAGGAAGGACCAAATGCAGGATTCTTCTCCCAAAGAATCGGGGGCTGAAAAATCTTACATAAACCAGGAAAAGAAAGGACATTTTTGATAAAGGACCAAATGCAGGATTCTTCTCCTAGCAACTGGGGGCTGAAAAATCAGCATTCCAACACAACCAACAAGTAACAATATTAAAGGCACCATTCTAATACAACAAAAGCATCGCAATTGGAGGTAAATTTTGCTTAAGCTTTGCCCCGTCGGTATTTAGCTTTGGTCTTCACCCTACTGCCCTTCCCTTGTCCTATTTTAGTTCTCTCAACATTGTGGGCATCTGGAACTAATGTTACTAAGAGTCCACCAAGTAGAACCGACAGACAGTCCATGGACCGGTCGGTGGTTGTGGCACATCAAATAGTGTACAGAAATACCACTATTTGGCCACCTCCAAAAATTAAAAATAAAAATTTAAGATAAACATGATGGGTACAAATGTCATTCATAATCTTTATCTAATGGTTATCAATAAATCCCTAGTTTTAAGGAATAAAAGGTTAAATTTTAATTAAAAACTAACTCACGATCCATGAATTTCTCCTTATATATTCTCTCCTATTTTCATTTCTATTTATTCACTCATGAATCTCCTCTTTTATTCCTATTTTTTCTTTTTTTTTTTTTTTTTCACACGTCTCACAAAATATTGTAGTTAGCAAACTTTGGAATTTTCCTAAATCTTCTCCACATCAGGTATTCACTCTCTCTTTCTCAAATTATTCCTTTCTCTCTCTCACACTCACGATTGTTTTATTAATCTACCTAACTTTTTAATGTAGACTCCACATTAAAATATAATAATATATTCTGAGATGGGACCTACAGTGGGTCCCACATACATTCGCCCCCCCCCAATGTTCAATCCTGGCTCCGCCCCTGATTGTGGCACATCAAATAGTGTACAGAACATGTGCAGGTGGTCCAGATGTTGAGTTAAGGATGATTCATCCAACCAACAATAATTGGAATAAAACAAAGATGGTAATTGTTGGTGCTATTTCTGCCGATCGCCTCGAACCGTAGTTTTTCGCACCAAACTCCTCAGATCTGATTCGATCTGGTTTGCTCTTCGATCGATCAACCTCTCACTCCTGAAAGAAACAGAATACGGAGCCGATCGTCTTGATCGGCGTCTCGTCTCCGACGATCTAGTCAGTATGGTCAAGATCGTGTTTCAGAGCTCTGTGGAGCTTCTACAATGCTTGTAATGGAGTTCAATCAGAGTGAGCTTAGAGTTTGGTTGATTCTAGAGTCTTACCTTCTTACGGATCTTCCCTCGCTTTTATACTGGCTTTCCCGCTTATAATACTCTTTCAATCATGGCCATCAGATCATCGCTCCTCTTTGGATGTCTTCGATCATCTTACCTTTATCTCTCAATTCAACCCGGCTGAGGTTGGTTTGACCGGTATAAACCAGTAATGGATATATTAGTTACAACATAAGCCCCCAAGCCTGCTGATTAGGTTAAATCTAAATGAGACTCTGATCAGCAGGTTTTATCCTTTTCATCAAAATCATACAGTATTCCTTGTCCAGCTATTACGCCTTTTCCCCAGGTAATCCTCGATTTCTTCAAAACCTGATGGCGAGTCATCATATCATCATTGTTATCTTGAAAATATGCTTATAACCATGTCCCTCATGAAATCATGTCCTTTGTATTGGTTGAAATTATATTACTATACTCAGCCCCCAAGTTATCTTAAAACCAGCTGAAATCACTATCTTGTCAGACCTTTTATGAATTTTCAAATATAACTTTTTAACTTCCTAAACGTTACCGCCGCTTGATCACTGATTTCGTCTTTTTCCCATGCATTACCATCATATTGTTCCCTTGCCCTTTCACACATCATCTTCATTCTTTTCAACTGCTATTTTCATACGTTAGCAGATTGATCCCACACGTCGGTTACGAAAGGTAATGACCATTGATTTTGGACCATTGTGTATTTCCCCTCCTTTCAAGAAATCCTCTCTCATTCTTTATATATATCTATCAACTGTCACCTGTTCCTTTCCGTACTCTGCTCTTCTTCTTCGCAAACATCAAACATACCTATCTGCTATTTCCTTTATCACTCTTTTTCAGATTTTACCTTTCCAGTTTTCTTCTTCTTCCTTTCTTGTCTCCGCCATGGATCCTGCTTCCAATCCTTCAGTACCCAGTACCTCTGCCCAACCTGATATACCTCCAAGCAGCGAGCAAATGAAAAACGTGTCTCGGTGCTTCCTCCTCTCAAAGATAATCCTTCGGGACCGGAAACCTGTTCCGTATGCTCACGATGAAGCCATCCTTCTTTATACTCCTGTCAACATGTCCAGAGAAAAAATGGACCCAAAGCATGCTGGTCCCGAGTGGTATCCCACCAAAATAAAGAAACCTCATCTAGATTCTTATTTGGAAAGTTATCATTTTCCTTCTGATGCTAGAATATGGGTTCCTGACTCCTCCGACCGTCCCTACTCAGTTGATCCAGGTGTTATCACCATCTACCTTGATCACCTTGATTCAGGTTTTAGAATCCCCCTGATTCCCGTAGTTCAATCTTTATTGGACTGTTATCATGTCTGTCCTTCTCAGCTTACTCCAAATAGTTGGAGACTGGTTTACTGTATTTTTGCGTTTATTCTCCAGATGAATCGTGTCCCATCTGTTGACCTTTTCAGAAATTATTACACCTTGAAAGTATCCCGCGAACGCGGATACCTTCACTTTGCCAGAAGAAGCTGCATTGTGGGTGAACTGGGAAGAGAATCCAAAATTTTCATTGATTCTTCCATTCCCCATGACAACAAGCAATGGCGGGAAAAGTACTTCTTCTGTGCCATTCCAAATCCAAACTTCCGGTCTCGATGGTGCCTACATTCCTTGGAATCCTTATCTCCTCTGAAAGTACGTCCTGTACTTACTGAATATGACCGAATAACCTGGAGTATGATTCCCACTGGAACTCCCATAGATGCTGCTAAGTTGAAGACAGATGCAAGTCTCATTAGTCACGGCCTTTTTCCAGGTAAAGATAATAACTGTTGTATACCTTTCTTTCTTTTTGTAATCCTTACTCATTATCATATATTTTTACCATCAGAAGTAATTGCTCGTCCAACCCCTAATGTTGCTGATCTCCGAAGAAGTGTTTCAGAGGAAAAGAAATCCGATTCTAGGGTTATTAAACCCTCCAAGAAAAGAAAACACACCGCCCGTCATCCTTCAAAAAGAAAAACTGTTAACAGCGATTCCCCTAATCAGGAGAAAACCACTCCGGCTCCAGAAAGTGCCATCAGAGAAGATACCGATGTGCAAATTGTGAAAACAGTTGCAAGTGAGACCCCTGGTCCCAAGATGAGGACCTCCGAACCTCCAATACACCGAGATGTAGACTTAGGTCTACGGTTTCCGATTCGTCGGTTCAAAGAAGAAGAAGAAAAGAAGAAAAGAAATTCATCTGCCCCCCCACAGAAGTTCCCACTGTTGAAGATAGTCCACATGAAGAAATTCCTCACGATACTTCCGTCTTCCCAGGAAAAATGGTTGAGGACGAAGGTCAAGGTAAGGATTTATTTGACTATTCTTCTGACCATCCGAAGAGAATTGCTGAAGACATATTAATACATCTGCTGCAGGTGGTATTATTGAGGAAATAGTTGACCAATTATGTGATGAAAATGTTGATGTTCCTGTCTCTCCCTTGGATGTTGTTGCCGAGGATCGTGTGAATGAAATTTCCGTTTCCGTTTTACCTTTATCCATCCCCGTGTTGGATGTTGCTGTCCCAGATCTCGATGTTGTTCCGCCCCGATCCGATGTTCCCCCTCTTGAGAAAAGTGATCAAGATGTTCCTCCTTTGGAGGAAAATAACCAAAATATCTCCCAGGAAATTCATGAAGTAGTTCTACCAAAGAATAATCCTGCCCCACTTGAAGCTCTCATGGTAATTGACCCTCAAAATGGTCATGAAAACCAAGAAAATATCATCATGCAGACTGGTTCAAATGATGCCGCGATAAATGTTAATCCCGAGAATATTCTTGAGATAGTCGACCTCCAACCAGCCCCGACCGGGTTGATGATACCATGAGCAATGCTGATTCCTGGAATCCTTTCCACCCCGAGTGGTTTTAAAGGAAAATCATACGGCCAGCCGTAATTGGGAGGTTGCTAGAGAGTGGGGCACAAAAATGGAATCCCCCGTGACAAGAGGAATACTGCACGGATGTCTGATTCTGACCTTTATTCTCATGGGTGGGGGTAAGATTTAGACCTTTTTCCCTTTCTTTTATTTAGAATTAATTTACTATTGATTTGATTATTTATATTGTTTTTAATGTATATATATATATTGATTGATTGATCAACAGATGTTTTGGGGCTGCCTTCAATGCATTTTCTGAAGTATTGGAGAGAGAAAAAACTTTGTCTCAGGAAAATGATGAACTGATCAAAAAGAACTTCGAATTGGTCAATGAGGTACAGGATCTTCGAAGAAAATTGGGATCTTCAGAGAGAAAATTAACAACAGCTGAGTTCAGAGAGATTGATTTGATGAATGATCTTGATAGTTTGCATACTGATTATGAAATTTGCTCTGACCATTGTGATGAATTGCAGGAAGAAGTTTCTATGTTGAGAGAAGCCATTTTGAATTATAGGAGTGAGATTTCTCAGCTTGAAATGTTAAAGAGTGATGCCCTTGACAGGGCTAGAATTGCCATAGGTGAAAGAGAAGATTTTAAAGGAAAGCTAACCAGAGCCTTGGTCTGGTCACAAAGTATTGAGAAAGAAAAGAATGAACTCCAGGAAAAGTTTAATGAGATTGAAAAGCTAAATACAACTTTAGAGTTGGCTCAAGAATATCATGTGAAAGCTTTCAGTTCAATTCTACTGGAGAAATCTGCTTTGGAGGATAAAAATAATGATTTGGGGTTAAGACTCGATGAAATAACAGCAGAAAAGGATAATCTCGATGCTTCCTTTAATTTGGTTTCTAAAGAGAAAGAAAGCCTTCATGCTCTCCTGGATGAAACTTTAAAATTCAAAACTTTGCTACATGAAGATTTAGAAGCAGAGAGGAAACAGTTTGAAGTTGAGAAGAGAAGAATACAAAGTGAAAACCAAATAGTCTTAAATTCAGTTACCTCCTCAATGAAGGAAGTTGGAGATAATCCAACTTTCCTAGGGTTTTGCAAGAATATGGTAAAGGATTGCTCTGACCAAATTTTTTCAGAAATCCTTAAGACTCATCCTGGTTTAGATTTCAAGTTGTTATCCCCAGAATTTCTCCCTTCTAGAACCTTTTTTGATCTTAGGAATTTGAAGTATCCCAACTCTGATTTCTCATCAGAAGATGATTCTGACAATGACATGAGTGATTCCTCCAGCTCTGGCCCATATCATTCTGCCAATGGTTCAGATGACAATGATGATGATAACTTACCTGCTCAAGGAGATGAAGAGACTGCTGCTGATGATATTGTTGATGTTGATCCATCTGGTAATGCTACAGATGTTGATCCATCTACAAAACCACAAATTTGAAGAAAACACTCTTTTTGCTTTATGAACTTACCTTTTTCTTTCTTGCCTACCTCTTCTGCATATGAGGTTTTTTTTTAACTTGTCAAACTTTTATATGAATGAAATTTTCTTCCTTCCTTCTGTTGTTGATTTTTAGTTTTGACATAATAGTATCTTTCATAATGTTAACTATCATCTTCTAACCAATTCATAATTGATTAGATGTATACATCTTTGATCAAACTTTGTAAATTGACTTCTGCTGAAATACTTCTGATGAAAAAGTATTTGAAAGGAACTTTAATACCTGATCAGATACCTTGAGATGTTGATTTAATACCTGATCTTTGAACTTCGATTAATAGTCCTCGGTGTAACCTGATCCTTGAGTTATTTTATTGATTAATTCAGTCGTACTCGATCCGAATGCTGCCTTAGAAAGATGGCTACTAGAGCATGACTTCGGAAAGTCGGGATCATTCCTCGGAAGTAACAATCCGGGATCATCCTCGTGAAACGAATGATCCGTGATTAGCTTAGCATGACCTGGCTTCTTGAGCCTTACTTACGTAAAGTCGGGACCACCCTCGGAAGGAATGATCCGTGATCAGCTTCGGAAAGCATGACCAGGCCTCGGAAGGCTTGCTACTTGAGCCTAACTCACGAAGAGTCGGGATCACCCTCGAAAGGAATGATCCGTGATCAGCTTCGGAAAGCATGACCAGGCCTCGGAAGGCTTGCTACTTGAGCCTAACTCACGAAGAGTCGGGATCACCCTCGGAAGGAATGATCCGTGATCAGCTTTGGAAAGCATGACCAGGCCTCGGAAGGCTGGCTTCTTGAGCCTAACTCACGAAGAGTCGGGATCACCCTCGGAAGGAATGATCCGGATCAGCTAGCATAATCACGCCTCGGAAGGCTGGCTACTTGAGCCTGACTTCGGAAAGCCGGGATCATCCTCGGAAGGAGTGATCCTGAGTCAGCGTTGAAAAGGCATGACGTGACCTCGTAAGGCTGACCACTTGGGCCTGACTTCGGAAAGTCGGGATCATCCTCGGAAAGAATGACCCTGGATCAGCGTTGAAATGGCTTGAGCAGAAGAACTGGTTCGCATAAATGTCCTTTGGATTAATAATGAAGAAGAAACTTTGGATGACCACGTTTAAAAAAATGCTTTCTCCAAGAATACCAGAAAATTCTTTCTACTGATAATATTTCTTAAGGTGGATTACATTCCATGGTCATTTCAAACAACTTCCATGAGAATCCTTCAGCCAATATGTGTTTTTGCTCACAGTTTTTGTTACCACATATGGCCCTTCCCAGTTTGCAGAAAGCTTTCCACAGTTCCTCGGATCTGATGCTGATTTTTTCCTCAAAACCAAATCTCCTACTCTGAAATATTTATGTTTGATTCGAGCATTATAATACGCCGCTGTTCTCCTCTGATATTCCATATTACGGTATAAGGCCTTTTCTCTGACTTCATCTAAAAATTCGAGGTTTTCCCGCAGTCCTTCTTCATTAGTTATTGGATCAAATCCCTCATATCTGTTTGATCCCACCATAACCTCCATTGGAGCCAATGCTTCTGACCCATATGCCAGTCTGAAAGGTGTTTCGCCTGTTGGGGTCCTGATCGTAGTCCTATACGCCCATAGTACATGAGGTAGTTCATCAATCCACAAACTATGCGCTTCATCCAGCCTCCTTTTTATTCCCTGCAAAAGTGTTTTGTTTGTTACCTCAATTTGGCCATTGCATTGAGGATATGCCACAGATGAGTGTTTGCACTCAATATGATAGTCTGCACAGAATTCCTTGAATCTTTCATTGTCAAATTGCGGTCCGTGATCGATCGGTAGAATCTTTGGTAGGCCATATCCGAATATGACATGATTTCTGAAGAATTTTTCAATTTGACTCGTGGTGGTTGTTGCCAAGGCTTCTGCTTCTACCCATTTCGTGAAATAATCGATTGCAGCCACTACAAACTTTTTCCCTCCAGTTGCAACAGGAAAAGGTCCCAACAAATCCATACCCCACATAGCAAATGGGAGAGGAGTAAGAATTGATGTTAGCTGCTCTGCTGGCTGGTTCTGAATTGGTGCATGAATCTGGCATTGATGACACCTTCTTACATACTCAATCGCCTCAGACTGCATTCGTGGCCAATAAAATCCTTGTCTTAAAATTTTATACGCCAAAGCTTTCCCGCCTAAGTGGTTTCCACAGATTCCTTCGTGAACCTTGGATAAGGCATAAAGAGCATCAGAGGGTCCCAAACATTTCAAAAGTGGCCTAGAAACTGTTCTTTTATATAATAGTTCATTTTTTAGAATAAACCCGACAGCTCTTCTTTTCAGAGTTCTGGCCTTTTCCCTATCTTCAGGAAGAATACCATCCTTCAGATACTGTATAATAGGATCCATCCAAGATATCTCTGCGTCAATTTCCATTATCTCTGGCTCTGAATATGCCGAATATCAAGCTCCTCATAATATACAGCTTGTGGAATAGAAACAAACTTTGCGGATGCCAATTTTGCCAGAGAAATCTGCTTCATTATTTTGATTTCGAGATATCCTCGTGACTGAGAATTGTGCGAACCACTCCTTACATTGCGATACTTTTTTAAGATAGCTGACCATTCGATCATCTTTCGCACCATACGCTCCCGTGACTTGACTGACCACCAACTCAGAATCACTTTTTACTTCAATGCTTTGAACACAGAGAGATCTGGCTAGTCGTAATTCTGCAATAAGTGCTTCATACTCTGCTTCATTGTTTGAAGCATGAAAATTAAACCGAAGTGCATTTTGAATTACATATCCGAATGGACTTTGTAAAATCACCCCCGCTCCTGATCCCTGCGAATGACTTGACCCATCTACATGTAAGGTCCACACAGAAGACACCTTACTAGAATATTTTTCCTCCTCTGGTGATGAAATACTTTCAGCAATAAAATCGGCCAAAACTTGTGCCTTTATCGCAGTTCTAGGTTTATAATCTATATCATGTTCTATTAACTCTACTGCCCATGATACCATTCTCCCCGCTTGAGATCGGGTTTATGCAATATTTTCTTTAAAGGCCGTTAGTAGGAACAATAATTGGATGAGCCTAAAAATAGGGTCGGAGCTTCCTGGCTGCTACTATTAAGGCGAAAGCCTGTTTCTCAAATTCCAGATATCTAGATTCTGCATCTAACAATCTATGGCTTACAAAGTAGATAGGATTTTTAACAGTACCTTCCTCCCGGATTAACACCGCGCTTACCGCCGCCTTTGAAGAAGATAGATATATCTGCAAGCTCTCTCCTGGCTTTGGTCGAGATAAAACTGGTGGACTAGTCAACCTCCTCTTCAGCTCTTCAAATGAATTCTGACAGTCCTCTGACCATTTGAATTCGTTGAGTGCATTTAGATTCTTCAACGCCTTGAAGAATGGTGCACACTTATCTCCTGATCTGGATATAAATCTACTTAATGCTTGCAACTCTTCCTCGTTAAGCTTTGAATTTCCTTCATACTTCTGGGAGCTGTCATATTTAAGATAGCCCTGATTTTTTCTGGATTTGCTTCAATACCCCTCTGTGTGACCATGAAACCTAGGAATTTACCAGATGAAACTCCAAATGCACACTTCTCAGGATTGATTCTCATTCCATTTCTCCTCAATACCTCAAAGCACTCTCTTAAATAGGCGAGATGATCAGATTTAAATTGACTTTTTACAAGAAGATCATCTACATAAACCTCCATATTTCTTCCAATCTGATCAGCAAACAGCTTGTTCATTGCCCTTTGGTATGTTGCACCAGCATTTTTTAACCCAAAAGGCATAACTTTATAAAAATAGCTTTCCCGATTGGTCATGAATGCCGTGTGAGGCTGATCCTCTTTCTTCATAAAAATTTGATTATAACCAGAATAGGCGTCCATAAAACTCAACATTTGCTGACCTGATGTAGCATCGATTAGCTGATCAATTCGCGGCAAAGGATAGCAATCCTTGGGACATGCCTTGTTTAAATCAGTTAATCTACACACATTCGCCATTTTCCATTATGCTTTTTCACCATTACCACATTCGCTAGCCACCTTGGACACTCGATTTGCTCAATGAACTCAGATCTCCTAAGCTTGTCCACTTCAACCTTAATTGTATCATGCTTTTCTGACGAGAAATTCCTTCGTCTCTGTTTCACTGGTTTGATAGATTTATCTATCCATAGACAATGCTCCACCACTTTTCTGCTTAAACCTGACATGTCTTGTGCTGACCAGGCAAAGACATCTGCGTTTTGCTAAAGAAATTCTTTCAATTGCTCCTTGTCCTGACTATTCTGATCAGCTCCTATCATGGTCCCTTTTTCTGGATTCTTCAAACCAAAACAGATTTTTTCCAGCTTTTCTACCGGTTCACCTCTTTGGATTTTTTCCTCATCCCTATTATCCGTAACTTCAACAGTAAAGGCGAGTGCCTTACCTTGTGCTTTTGAATCCTTCAAAAAAGTTGTATAGCTCTGCCTTGAAGTTTTCTGATCCGATTTGCATTCTCCAATGCCTCCTTCAGTTGGGAACTTGACCTTCAAATGTCTTGTCGAAATTATTGCACCAATAGTATTCAACGTTGGTCTCCCGAGAATTATATTGTATGCTGATAGACTTTTTATTAACAAAAATTTAGTAACTGTAGTTACTGTTTGTGGATGTTTTCCAAGTGTTATTGTTAGCTCCACGGTCCCCTCTCTTCGACAGACTCTCCGGAAAAAATCCAAATAGCCTTGTGCTGCAAGGTTTTATCTTGACCGTATCTAACTTCAATCGTTGAAAAGCTTCATAAGACATGATGTCTACAGATGATCCTATATCTACCAGAACTCTATGAATATCTCTGTTTGCCACCTCGATGACCACCACAATGGCGTCATCGTGTGGTTCTTGAATTCCTTCCATTTATTCCTCCGTGAAGACTATTTCCTTCATCATTTTGATTCTTCTAGGAGTAACATGAGAATCAACAAGTATTCACATACCGGCATGCGCCTTAGACTTTGAAAATTGAATTTAAGTCCAAACTTCCCAGGATGGTCATGACGAGGGACTGCTTCAGTTGAATTTGCCGATTTTCCTGCTGTTTAGCATTTTCCTCTGGAGAGTTGTACTGAAAATCTCCCTTGGTTTGTTCTTCTCTAGCTGGTGTTCGATTATTCCACCTTCTCGGCTGATCAGCGGCATTTCTTCTGTTGCCCCCATTTCTCTTTTGAACATATTGGTCCAATCTTCCTTGACTGATCAGTCGTTCAATTTCATTTTTCAGAATTCTGCAGTCATTAGTATCATGACCATGATCTTTGTGATATCTACAGAACCTATTCGGATTCCTCTCATCCGCTTTTGCTATTATAGGTAATGGCCATTTCATAAATCCCTGATGCTGAATTTGCATCAGAATTTATGATCTTCTTGGGTTGAGAGGAGTGTAGTTTTCTTGGAATGGTCTTGGGATGTCCCTTCTGTATTGACGATCAGGAATATTTCTTGAAAAACTCCTGCTATTCCTTCGCTCTCTCTGATCTCTCTGATCAGATTTCACAACTCCATTATCTTTCCTTTTAACTCCACTGTGGTCAGTTTCTTTTCTTGCTTGGAGAATGTCCTTCATATTTGCATACTGATTACAACGAGTTGTCAATTCCGCTATATTCGCCGGCTTGTTCATGATCAGGAATTCCAAAAGATGCTCATCTGTTAGACCTCTGAACATAGCGTCATATGCCACCGCCTCATTCAAATTTTTAATTTGAATTGATTCCTGATTGAATCTCTTGATATAATTTCGAACTGATTCTCCCGATTTTTGACGGATTGCAGCTAAATTATCAACAATTTTGCTGTTTTTCATGCTACTTTGGAATCTTGATAAGAATACTTTCGTCAAATCCTTAAAATCCTTAATGGAATCTGGTAATAAGCTGAAGAACCAGGTTGTTGCAGATCCTTTCAAGAAAGATGGAAATGAACGACACTTTAAAACATCAGAGTTACCTGCTAGCATCATAACAGAATTGAACTGAGCCAGGTGTTCCATTGGATCTGTGCTTCCATCATACATCGTGAATGTCGGAAGTTTAAAATTGCGCGGCAATGGTGCTGACATAATGTCTTTAGCAAATGGATTTTGGTTCATTATTTCCTCAGCTTTTTCTCCGCCATCTTTGTTCACCAGTCACTGAATCTGATCATCGAGGACGCGAAATCTTTTACTGATTTCCGATCCATAGACTTCAAATCTGCAATCTCTTGATTTTCCTGTTTCTTTCTTATCTCTCCAATCCCCAACGCTTCTACTCTTTTTGCTCCAAATATGACTTAATTGATCATCTTTGGACGATTCTCGATCTTCAATCTCTAGTGGAATATAATTTGGATCCGCACTCTCTCCTGATCCTTCCTTCAGAAATGACCTTCTTTGGCTCCCTCCTGACTTTTGAATCTGAGAATTTGGGATAGAAGTTGCTTTTGCTCAGGAAAGAGTTCGAGATCTTCCAGTTGATAAAACCGGAACTCTTTCCTCAGGATGTACTCTGATCTGTTTGATGAAAGTTCTCATCGGATTTTGTGTTTCCAGTATTTGATGCTTGCATGCTCTCAAACCGCTCGGCGATCGATTTGGATCTAACTCTGGACGAGATGTAGCCAATGTATCTGCTAACTGTTTCTCTTGCCTTTCAAACTGATCAGTTGGACGAGGTGAATGATCCTCCAGCATTCTCTGGCCTCGTCGAGTTTGCATCATTGGAATTTGCGGTATCGGAACCACTTCTCTCGTTCTTCTTTTTGGATTTACTCTCCTCAGCTCCCTCTGGCTTGTTTCCGCCATTTCTATCGGTAATTCCTCCTCTCGCTCAGGTGATTTAGCCATAGCTTCTGCTTTGAACTGATTTCTCACAGACGGCGCCAAAATGTTGGTGCTATTTCTGCCGATCGCCTCGAACCGTAGTTTTTCGCACCAAACTCCTCAGATCTGATTCGATCTGGTTTGCTCTTCCATCGATCAACCTCTCACTCCTGAAAGAAATAGAATACCAGTAAGAAACGGAGCCGATCGTCTTGATCGGCGTCTCGTCTCCGACGATCTAGTCAGTATGGTCAAGATCGTGTTTCAAAGCTCTCTGGAGCTTCTACAATGCTTGTAATGGAGTTCAATCAGAGTGAGCTTAGAGTTTGGTTGATTCTAGAGTCTTACCTTCTTACGGATCTTCCCTCGCTTTTATACTGGCTTTCCCGCTTATAATACTCTTTCAATCATGGCCATCAGATCATCGCTCCTCTTTGGACGTCTTCGATCATCTTACCTTTATCTCTCAATTGAACCCGACTGAGGTTGGTTTGACCGGTATAAACCGGTAATGGATATATTAGTTACAACAGTAATCATCTTAAAACACATCTTTAATTTAATCCTATTATTGATCAACTAAATACAGTCAACTACTGTTGATTTTATACCCCTGTCATGGACTGATGGAAACTTCCTTTGCTGTTACCTGGGGTTTAGGTTCTACTCTTTAGGTTTGATCAGAACATAGCTCCTTCAATATGAATTAGATTTAAGCAATTTTAGATCAGTAAGAAAGCTATATTCCAATAAAACCTAAGAACAATATACACTATCAAACTTGGAACAAGACCACACGTATTATTTTGAGTGTTCTCTATGTGAAACTAATGCATGAGTTGGGTTCAAAAAGCCACAATTAGGCAGAACAAGAACCAAGGTTGAAAAAAAAAAAACTTCTTCAAGGCCTTGAAACTAAGGTTTTCTAGTGGCCTAGAAAAGTATGAAAGAGATATGGTTGAAACCTGGGAAATCTCAGTTTCCACCTGGTCAATCCAGAGTCAAGACTCAGGACTGGTTGTTGATCCTTAGGATAAACTAGTCCAGATGATTGTCAACTATTTTGCTGTATAAGCTACAAAGTTAATCATACCTTGAATACACACGCTCACACCTCTCTAGATCATTGGTAATCACAGCAGCAGCCAAGCCATAGCTGCAAGAGAGAGAGTTTACAAATACGTCAAGTCAATTAACCCAATCAAAAAAGAAAGAAAGAAACATGGAAATACAATATTAGATCTATTCGAACTACACGGAGGCTCTGAACTTTATAAATCTTTAGACATGATTCATGCAACCTTCAGATTAAACCTAAACTATGCTAGCATTAGACTTGTGATTAGCATCAAAAGTATCTACTCTAGATACTGTAAATGCAGAATTCATCATTTGATCAAATACCATCCTCTTTGCCCTTTCTTCTTGGGCAGCTTTGAAAGACATGAACTGAGGTAGGGCAGACACCTTGTTTGAGAAAGGCCACTGCATTCCTGAACTCTTCATTGAAGCTAAAGATTAAACAGGATTACAAAGGAAACTAATTAAATTAGTTGGGTAAGTGATCAGAACAAATCATACATGAAATAGCAAAAATAACAGAAACCCATTTCAAATCTTGATCAAACTTACCAAGAAGATATATCAAATCTGAAGATAAGAGCAAATATGAGGTATAGGGTGGTCAAACAGGTGATCAGATCCTTGGGAAGATCCTTGGGAACACCATTATACCCAAGGATCAAAATGGACATAAAGACATAAAATAATAAAGCAGAAAAAAGAAGCAGCGAATTTCGAAAGATTAATTTGTTTAACATAAACATCAAAACAAATAAGGAAAACCCACAAGAAGAAGAACAAAAAAGGAAAAGAATGCAAGATTCTTCACGTGAATAATATATCTCCAAAAAGATCCACAAGAACAATAATTCTATTAAAAATAAAAACCACATGAAAAGTAACTCATCCAATAATTGTTAATATGGAAGATAGAGCGTGTGGCAATGCCAACACCAAAAATTCTGACCAAGAGACCTATTTCCTGCAATGAAAATGCATCAATTAGTAAAATAAAGCAACAAATAAATTAATTTATGCAAGTTAGCTAAGCACAAAAAGTAATTATGAATAATGTCTTACCAAACAAGAACTGTGAGTACTTATGTGCAACATACACTCCTATTTAACTTGATTAGCTGTTGATCAATTACAACATAAATAAAAGTTAATTCTCAAATCAATTATAGTTCTTAGCTAAATTATATGTAGGTAAAACGAAACATAATGGTTTATCATTACCTAATACAGGATTCTTGTCCAATAACAATTTTGTTAATAACTCCACTTTCTCTTGCAATGCATCATACTTTTGAGCATTTAATTTCCTTTCTTCTTCTCTTTCCTCTTCTCTTTGTTTCTTTTCCTCTTCTCTTTTCCTCTTTTCCTCTTCTCTTTCTTGTTCAACTTGTTGGAGTTTTTTACTCAACTCTGCAAGTCTACCATCCAACTCCTAGTTTTGTTGGGTTTTTGTTAGCCCTAAATCTTTTGGACTTACTCCCGCTCCTAACAAACGTACCCGACCATGGGTATCTAGTCCTAAATGAGTGGTGAAGATACTTTCTAGGACTGGAACGTCATTTCGATTCTCTTCAGGCAAATTAGCCAACTCTTCATCTATCGCTCTCTGATCATTAAACATTTCTCAACCAAGTTAGCCCACTAAAGACTCCAATATCATTCATGCAGACAATACGATGGTCCTTCATCTTGCTTTTACTGGTTGCCTATGGCAACTGATCACAGTACTCTTCTGTTTGTCTTTTGAAGGTAACAACTCACTAAAAATATGATTTTGCTTGGGTTCGGTATCATTAATGTGTTGAATTGTTAAGCGAAATATCATGGGTTGTCGCATCAAAATTTCAATCTCGACTGAAATGCTTGATTCGACGGCCTTCCTAAAATTGATATGATAAAAATATATACATAAAATGTTGTTTCCTTCCATCAACTGATCATAATTTTTACCATGAATCTCTTTAAGAGATAGAGAGAAAGATTGGGAATGGAGATATTAATATGCCTCCGTGAGAGTCGGACCCACGACCTCTTCACTAAGAAGTTTTGATTTTAACCACTAGAATAGCTCTGCGTTGGCTATGTCTGTAATTTTAATCATCAATACGATGTTCCTTATGCCAAATTATAGCAGATGATGTTTATGATGACATTATAATCTTTGCAATCTTGGTTTTAAGGGAAAGTAGCTTAATGTTTTTGCTGGGACTTTTTTATTATTATAGTCATATCTTGAAGTGCCACATTTTACACATGATTTAGCATTCGATGCCTCCCTCTAGTACAACATACATTCATGAGGGCACGCATCAATACTTTTATAAGTAAGCCCTAGGTTCTTAATTATCTTCTTTGCCTCATATAGTGACTTTGGTAAAGTATTATCTTCTCGAAGTATTTTTTTAATAAATCCAACAATAAAGAAAATGACTTATCACTCCACTTGCAAAGGCATTTTATATGACATAGTTCAACAATAAAAGACAACTTGGTGAATTCCTTGTATCCAAGATATAATTTCATCTCTGCATCTTGCACCAATCTTTCAAATTTATCTACATCATTACTTACATCCAATGTGGCATTAACCCCAACTCCTCCAGACATATATTATTCCCAGATGTATGTTTGCCAAATGCATCATGTAACATGTCATGCATGTTATCAATATCGTTGTCTTCTTCAACATTTACAAATTCTTCCTCATGGAAACACCAAATTGTGTAGTTCCATATAATTCCATCACATATCAAATGTTCAACATTTCAGCCCGTGTTCTTGGCAATCGATTATTAATTGCAATTTATACACTGGCATACAACCTTCTCCAAAGTGGATACTTGTGAAAATGCAAAATCCAAGAATTGTTTGACACCCTTTATATATTCTATTTTTACACGGTATCCAGGGTCTCGTGACTGTGTAATCCAATGCCTATCCATTTAATGAAATTAGCATAAAATATGAATCTCTCAAATCATACTACTATATAAAAGGAAAACCTTCAACACTTGTGGCGCGTATTTTCTTAGACCAAAATACCCCTCCTAAATAGACATGAACTTTCTCAAAAAACCATGAATCAAATGACCGCACCCCTTAAAAACAAGCCAGTGTTGATGCCTTTTACTGCAAAAGTTGTGTCGATTGCTATTCAGACACCTCCTTAAGCCTCATATCTAAAATCTCACGAACTATAGAATTCTTATAAACTAATAAACCAGAACATCTAAAATCTCACGAACTGATATCTCACATCACAAACACAACGACACAAAATCCTAAGCAGCAACTGCACGAAACGGCAGGAGATATACCCATTCAAAAAACTCAGGAGCTAGCAACCCCTTGCAGGCCGGACACCCAAAGGCCCAGAATGGTCAAACTTCAATCCTACCCACCTGCTGCCTACAAATAGTCACGTCCCTACGCAAACAACCTATAGCCCAAACGACACCCTCAATAAAGAACTGAAATGGATTTGAACAGAGAGAAGCGGGGCTTTGAAGATTGCAGACGCCTTCTTCAAATAGGTCGTTTTACCAGGTAGGATTCTAAAACTAGAAAATTATGAAAAAGGCTGTACGACATAATCAGAGTGGCGTGGAAGAGTACCCACCAGAAAGATTCAAGTGGGCAACTGCTTTACCCCTACAACTTTGAAGAATTTTGAAGGCTTCATTCGCAAGTCGAAGCGACAATAGAGCATCTCCGAAGTCCAACTCTCTCCGAGCAACAACGTCTTACTCTTCTCATTCAACTCAAATACTGCATTAATATCAATGGTTTTAGATCGAGCAGATCCTGCACATAACGCCATGGACCACAGAACCAATGTAGGAACCTTGTTCTTAGAGCTATCAGTCTGGTTTCACAGATGCTGTGATTACTGTAGATATGATGATGATCTTCCCCGAGGGACCAAATCCGGCGTTGTCGGTGGCATGGAGGCGTTTGTTCAAGCGGTTGAGAAGAACTAAAATAATGCTAGAAATAATCAAATAAGAAGTCTAGGATTCAAAAATGAAGAGATGGAATGGACGGGTGAAGAGGAGAGACTACGGCTGACAATTACAGTAGTCTTGCCAGCGCCGCTCGAAACGTGAAGGTTAAGAGGGTGAGAGACGCAATGGTGCTAGACATGATTGTTCAGCACCGTCTCAAACAATGGCCGCCAAATGATCTACCACACCTTCCCATTCTTCTTATTCTCTTATAGCTATTGATCAAAATCCTACTTCTCGTCCCTCTCCCTTGCGTTGGTGTTGGACATCATCCCCCATCAAAGTTTACACATAAATGATTAAAAAGAAAAAAGTGATTCTTGCCCAGAATCGGTAGAGATTTTTATAGTATATATAATTTTTTGGGTAATTTTCATCTGGACCCCCTGAGGTTTGGCGTATGTCATTTTTAGTCCGAAAGAACTAAGATTTTGCATCTGCCTCCCCTGTACTATAGAAAAGTCAATTTAAGGACAAATTATCACTTCTATGACGAATTTGCCCTTATTCTTTTTTTCTTTTTTCTTTTTTTTTTTTAACATTTTAAGGGGTTAAAGTTTATTAATTTTCAAAATCAGGCCTCTTTCATTACCCGGTTCCCAAATCTCTAGTTCTACGAATTCTAAATTCTTATTTTCCAAATTCTAGTTGAAGATAGGAAAATGAAAATTAATGGGTGAAACTAAATCTCCAACTAGGGTTCGTATCCGTTGAAAGACCTCTTCGAACTTCTGGTTCGCAACCATTCTTTGAGTTCTTCATCTTGGAGAAAGTCAGTATCGCCTTGCTTTTAAGCGAACAACAAGACCAGCAATGTTGCTGTGAAGAACTCAAAGACGTGGTTAGAAATTCAAAAGCCTTTCCACAACAACTATGTCCTACAAGACCCGCAATTTCCGTATTGTATGAAATTGTATCATGGGTTGGCATCTGATTAAAGAAGGACAACAGATCATCAACAGAACTTGACTTCAAATATGCAGAAAGCATCGCATTCCATGAGAAACTATCTCTATGAGACATTCTTTCTAACAGCTGCAGAGCGTCTGAGATGCTCCCAGATTTTGCATAAATCTGGAGAAGACGATTATGAAAGAAAGTAGACTCCGGAGCGAAGGAGTAAATCTTCATGTGAGATTACAATCTCCTTGCTTGATCAGCATCGGCAGTTCGAAAGCATTTGCAGAAGGGATGTGAATAAGCTTCAGGTTCGACACAGCCACGAGAGTAGAGTTAGTCCACTGCCTCCTGTAGCTTTTGCTTAACCTTCTTCCGTCTCAGAATTCTCTCATTTTCAATGGAGAATCTGAAAGGCCAAACCGGAACTCAAAGTCCCTGACTTTCTCCAAGATGAAGAACTCAAAGACATGGTTGCGAACCAGAAGCGAGAAGAGGTCTTTCATTACGTTTCACCCATTAATTTTCATTTCCTAATCTCCAACTAGGATTTTGAAAATAAGGATTTAGAATTGGTAGAACCAGGGATTTGGGAACCGGATAATGAAAGGAAGGTCTGATTTTGAAAATTAATAAACTTTAACCCCTTAAATGTAAAAAAAAAATTAAATTAAATTAAAAAAAAAAGAATAAGGGCAAATTCGTCGATAATTTGTCCTTAAATTGACTTTTTCTATAGTACAAAGGAGGCAGATGCAAAGTTTCAATTTTTTTGGACTAAAAATGACATAGACCAAACCTCAAGGGGTCCAGATGAAAATTACCCAATTATTTTTAATAGACAAGCATTTAGGAGTTCAGTGTTTTTGGCTTTTTTTAAAATCCCTTCCTATTTGTATTTATGGAAACAAGGCAGCATGATTGGCGTGAGAATTATAAACCCTTCCTATTTGTATTTATGGAAACAAGGCAGAAGGATTGGCGTGAGAATTGGTTAGCAGTGAGTTTATGAAAAATAACAACTCATTCATGTAGATTAAATCTCTTACTGTTGAGTTCATCATTTGTCTAGTTGCATTGTGTTTTTTTAAATGAGTTTAAACTTTGAGAAGAATTCATGGAGTTGGTGAAGAAAAGCCTTGAAAACATCAATGGAGATTTTAGAAAATCTAGCCATGAACAAGAAAAGTCAGGGAAGAGCAAGATGTAGAAGTAAAAGAAGAAATAAAAAGAGAGAAAGTACTCAAATGAGTGAAGAAAGAAAAAAAAGAAGAGAATTTGAAGTCCATTAATTAAAAAAGAAAATCGTCAACTTCATAAATTAAGTGAGAGAACAAATATATACATACAATTATATTGATATGTTTAAAAGAGAAAATAGACAACTTCTATAAATTAAGTTAGAGAAGAAATAAATACTTATAATTATATTTGAATAAAAGGGATAATTACTGTTACCCCCTTGTACTCTGATTTTATTACTAATTTATCCCCTCTACTTTTTAAAATTGCTAATCCAACCTTTAACTTTGTCTAAAATTACTAATGCCCCATTCAGTTAAGCTCAGTTAGTTTATTGATGATGTGGCATCTATATATTTTTTCGAAAACCCAAAAATAACCCTACAATTATCTATTTACTTATTTACTCTTTTGCAAGTTATAATACTATCTTTAATTAACTATGGAGAGAAATTAACTTTAAATTAATTTTTCTTTTCTAAAAAGAAACTACCGAATAAAGAAAATACTTGATTTTGATTTTTCTTCTCTAAAAAGAATTCACCGAATAAAGAAAATATGTGATTAAATAAAACTTAAAATAGAAACTAAAATATTAGGAAATATCAAATGTAATTCAAAGTTGAAATTTGAAAATCTCCTGATATATGTTAACCATTGTACAAAGTGTGTGGTCCCACCAAAGCTAAAATTTATTGTAGAATATAAGATTTTAAGGATATAATTGACATTCAATATAGTTTCTAAAAATGAGGATAATGTCATATTTTTTAACTTAATTTTAATAAAGGGCAAAATAGACATTAAATATTTGATGTTAACAACCACTTAACACCGTGAGAAGTGAGGGGGGCAACAGTAATTTCATAAAGAAAGAGGTTTGATTAGTAATAAAACCAAAGTACAAGGGGGCAATAGTAATTATCCCTTGATAAAATCATCAATGTTTAAAATTCTAAAAGAAGCCCCTATGTACCCAAAAAAAAAAATTATAAATCTCCGACTAATGTAAGAGTTGAGTCTCTTCATGAACATATCTATAAATAAAACTACTGAAGCAAAAGATATTGTTTACATGAAATCAACAAATGGAAGGAAAGTAGAATTTTGTGGGGGAAAAAAGAAACTCTTACAGACAAAAGAAAGAAAGGCATTTATTTTGTGCATAGTTAGGTATGTTGAAATAACATTTTTTTATTGTTCATATACGTTTGATCATGATAAATACTTCTTAGGCATGAATTAGAATTTGTTTCTTATTGCAAGTAGTTTCCTTCGTTCGTACAACCTTCAAACTTGTGTTCCTGCAAATTAATTATTCATGATCTTAAAATGGTTCAAAACCAAAACTGAGACATGTATTAAATGGATCTTACAATTGTACAACCCTTGTCAGTAGGAAATTGTAGTCTATATTTCTCTATCAAACACGAATAAATGTGGAAAGGCCAAGTCAATTGGCATGTCTTACTTGATTATGTTTGTAACTTTGTTCGATCCAAAATGCTAAATTGCTTTCTATCCTTCTATATCTATCAAACCAGGCCATTGCACAATGGGATGAGCTACACAACTAGCCATCCGAACATATAATGAATTCCATATTCTCAATAAAACTGAAAACAAGATGTTTGGTCATTCCAACCCAAAAAAGGAACAAAAAGAAAAGTATTATGTTGAATACCATCTTAACTCCATTGAGACGTTGAGACCATTGAATAGGTACGTTTGAAAGCCAAAAAGTAAATTGGCCCACTACGGAAGAGACAAACCAATTGAATTCAAATAAAGGAACGGAAAATTGGGATTTCAAATACATCAACGGAGAAGGAGACCACATCACAGTAATGTAACATTACATTTAATAGAACCATTGCAACATCACCTCAATCGTATAATGTGCAAACTCTAACAAACCACAAACAATCCAACAATGCAAATTAGAAGACAATGGGCTTCAGATGGTATACAAACATTACAACCCAAAAAATAAGGCAATGAACCACGTGCATATGCACGTGTTATTTTCCTAGTATGTATAAATAGGAACCTGTACATGTATAACTTAACTTTATCATTAGACATTCAATTGAGAAGCATTAAAGTTAACATATAATCAAAAGACCTCAGAGAATGTATGGATCACCATCAACAATATCCATGGGTTTTGGGTCACATACCATGTCTTCTATAGAGAGAGCCCACAAAGACTTCTTCCTTCACTTCGGGACCTTGGAGTTACCCTAAGGAAAGGATTGACATGACTTCATAAGGCTTTCAAAGGGTAGTAACACTTGTTATCAAGGTCCAACTTCAAGTTCAAACATTAAACTAACATTTCTTCACCCAAAACAGATAGAGTGTCCTTGCTAGGTTTGGGCTGGATTTCACAGCAGCGGTTTTGGTAAAACTGCTGCAAATGCTTAAATATTTAGTGGCGTTAATACACAAAACGCCACTAATATACTTATAAATTCTGACTGTTTTCAAAAACCACCACTAAATGCGTGTTACTTTCACATTCTTCCATCCGCATCGGGGTGGGGTGTGTAGGTTTTTAATAATTAGTGGTGGTTTGTTATAAACCGCCACTAAGTATATATTATTAGTGGCAGTTTATCACAAACCACCACTAATTAAGCATCACTATTTCCCTTTTTTCTTGTAGTGATGTGAGTTTAATGATCTTCTAAACAATGCTATTTGGACCCTTGTCCAACCTTTTCGAGGTTTAAATATTGTTGTTACAAGTGGGTGTTCCGTATTAAGAGAAAGGTTGATGGCAATCTTGATCAATACAAAGCACGCCTTAATACCAAGGGATACAACCAGCATGAATGCCTTGATTATCAACAAAAAACTTAGCATGATAGTTGGTGCCAATCTTCTTTCCAACTGAGTTTGCTATTATACTTGGAAGGACACATGGGTCCTTAGTTGTATGGATAGACAAGGATTGATCTTCAATAATATGTTGACTTTGTAGTAGCATGAACGGTGGAATCTTGAAGATTTTCTCTTATGGTGCCTATGTATTTCCTAGTTATTAGTTGCATGATGGATCATCTGTTCACTGAATTAGATATGGATCCATATAATGTAGTGTTAGAATGAATATTGAATATAGCATTGATTGAAACAAGAATGGATCAAAGCAATACAAAGCTTTAAAAACAAAAAGAATAAAAATATGTTCATCCCTAAACTTACCCTTCAAGTGTTTCGAATTTAGAAAAATACGACGTTTTGTACCCAAGTGCCCAAACAAGAAGAAACATGAAGATGAAGAGGATAGCCTTAGAAGCAAAAGGAAAATTTGTTTTCGCTGAATTTACTAACATCACTATTGTTGATGCATCAAGGAATGAGATAGGAGAAATAAATTTAGAGGCCTGCATGAACTACTGTACACTCTTAATGATTTAAAGGATGAAAGCAAGAGGACTAGGAAGCTAATTCAACAATCAAAGAGACAAACAAGCTAATGATTCAACAATTTGAAGGATGAAAGAAAGAGGACAAGGAAACAGACTTCTTTTTTTTTTGGAGGTATCAAACTAGGTAACTTTGCCTTGATTACCTTTTGGAACCAATAACAAATGAACATGATGGAGGAGAGAGAAGATGAATTTCGGTTGAGAGAGAAAATTTTGTTGACGGCCAAAATTTGCAACCACCAGGGAGAGGGGAGGACCTCCAATCTGCTTAGGCATGTGATTGATAGGTTTCTTACACTGGGTGTAATGGAGGGGGGATTCAAGAATTTCCCTGAAAACACTTCAAGAGCCGATTCACGCTGGAAAATATAGGTGTGTGGTGATTCCTTAGCCATTAAACAAGATGCAATGTAACTAGCTCACGTTTGCTCTAATTGGCAGGCTTGATTTCCGGTAAACTTCTATGGAGGAGGTGCAAAAGGAGGTGAAAGCGTGGAAAGTAGGGCTGCAATCAGCATGCGTTCTATAGGGTAGAGGTTTGTTATTTTTCAATTCAATTATGAGGGCAATGGACGATGCTTGGAGACGTGGTCCATGTAAGATTGGTTCTCAATTAGTGAGGTCTGAACGATGGAGGCCACGCTTTATCATTAATGGTTCCCAACTTTCTACGAAATTTGTTTGGGTGCAATTTCTCGTGTTGCTGTTAGAAAACTGGTATGTACGTGGAATGTTTTGAATTGCAAAGGCAGTATGTCATCCTATTGCACAGGACAATAGAAAGGAGGAATGTTTGCAAACTTTGCCCATGTCCTGGGTCAACTGGACAAAGAATTTGAGCAAGTGAGTGACGCTCAAGTTGAGTGGAGTAAACATAAATAAGGGAAGCTCTTTAGTTTTAGTCAAAGAGCAGTGTAGGAGGTTAAGAAGAAAATGTTTTCCTCCAGTAGGCGATTTTGTCACTCAGTAGTCCAATGTACCTTACAAAAATCTTGACCTTCTGTGGTGGTGGAAAAACTGCTGGTGACAGGGAAGAAGACCCTCAACGAAGCTCCGATGGTGCAAGATGCGGTGGATGGCGTGGATAGGCAGGAATCCATTTTGAGCAAAACTCTAGAAAATTTAGCAAGAAATTTTGTGGAAACCTCCACTTTTTCTTAGTCCTATGATGCTCAGAAGCTGTAGATGTAACTAGGTTCCATGAGGAAGGGATGGATGATTCGTAGAGGTTTAAATTTTGAAAATTCTGAAAACGGCAGAATAGTAACCACATCACCAATAGAGGGGCCCATACAAAGCAAGTTTCCCAAGAGGGGGGATTCTCATAGTCGGATTATGGGGAGAACTTGGAGCCTACACGAATCAAATTGAGGGGGCGCCCGAGGAAGAGATGGATGATGAAGTGGATTCTAGATTTTTTTATATTTTGAAAATTCACAAAATTTCGAAGATGATAAACTGGTGGACACATTGCCGAAAGAGGGGGCCAACACAAAACAATTAGGACAGGAGGCAGACTCTTAGAATTCAGTTTCTAGGGAGAACTTTGAGTATACCACAAGTTCAATTAAGGTGACCCATATGGAATCTCTTCTATATATGGAGGGTGAATTGACCATTGATAAAGTATCTCATGATTTAATGGTCAATCCAACGGTTTGGTTGAGTGCTGCAGTGAGGCCAAGACATTATGGTATTGGCTGAACCAGTGGGGAAAAAAGGGCAACATGGTGGGCAAGGGGGAAGGAATCAACCAAGCTCAGAGTTTGCGGGTTTATATAATTAAAGGGTGATCTCAAACAGTAGCCAAAGGGAGATTGCTGTTAAAGAAATTGATCGACTCTTGGTGGAGAAAGAAAACATTAGGATCAAATTGAACTAATATTATTGGCTCTTCTGATGAGGAAGGGGTTTTTCAAATTCATGACATTCTTTTAGAATAACAGGGGTATGAGGAAGAAGGCAAGTATCCATTGTGTGCAAATGTAATTTTTCTTGATGTGATATTTTCTTTTTTCTATTCTTAATTAATACAAATAGCCTTTTATCTCAGAAAAAGAAGAAGGTCATTTTACCTTACTTCAAAAATTAAACTTTCAATTAAATGGGGTTTATTATGGTACCATATCAAATCAATTCATATTATCTACTATAAGTATATGCTGCTAGAATAATATGGTAGATTTTTAATACCGTCTGCATTTGGAGACCATACATAATGCTGAGTCAATATGGATATCTCTTGATGATACCATGACCAACATATATGATATCATTACGTATTTATAACTCTATACCGAAAAAGTTCATCATCTTTGTTTGATGCATATTAATACCCTTAAAGTGGATTTTAGTAGATCTCTTTTTGAATTCATACTAGAAATCTTTTCTTAGGTGCTTTTCTACCAAGAAACAGTTTCCCCCCCTCTTCCATTGAAAAATCCCTTATTTAGGTATTTCCCTTGATGGTCTAGAGTATTAATAGGATTTGGTACAAAACAATAACCATGTTCATAATGCCTATATATACAAAAGGTATGATATTTCTTTGTCATTAAAAGCATCTGTGTAAGTACTTCACCAACACGAGCTTTTTACAAAGAAATGGCTTCACTCAAGCTTCAGTTAGTCTTTCTGTTCGTCCTCTCTCTTATTCTCTTTGCTGGATCTATGGGTAAGTGTCTCCTCTCTTTTGCTAGATTTCGTATAAATATAGAAATAGAGATGCAAAAGCTATATTGATTCTTCCACTTTTCATTTTTATGCAGCAAGAGAAGTGAGGGAGTTAAGTGGAACTGCTAAGGATCCTGGTTTCACTTTCCAAGGACAGAAAATGATGGACAATGTGAAAGATATAAGGGAAATTGCAGAGCAAAAAGAAAAACCTTGTTTCTCCTGCAAAGGAAACCATAGGGCATAGACTCTTATGTCTTGGAGAGGGATGTGCAACTGGTCCTCAATGTGAAATAAATTATGAAAATGGAAGTCCTGTAATATGAAAGATTAAATAAATAAGGGAAGATTTCTGGTTCTTCTAGATACATACCTCCTATTTATTAATACTCTCTCACTAAAATTTTAAAATAAGAATTCTCAAGAAGCAAATTCTGGCCTCTCCTTTATCCAATCATGCCTACAATTTTAAAGGAACAAAAAACTCTATTTGGTCTTCTAGGTGAATACACACTGTGCATAATAGTGAGGGTCATCGGGTTGAAAACTCCCTATCTTAATTCCTAACTGTTATAAATAATATTGATTGTGGATATCCATCATCCCCCAATAGACAATACTTTTAATTGAAGATCTCAACCACCTCAGCATACAATCTTGGTGATTCACATTCCCATCTTAATTGAAGATTACAGTGATATCTACACACAATGTTGCAATATTTCCATTGTTTACACCTTCTATCTTGGGTGGCAATCTATGTTTCCATATCAAGAATATCTTATTGTGTGTAAGAATCATATATTGTATTTCTTTGTAGACTCTGATATTTCCATATCAGAGTAGATGTTCCTTCTACTATAAATATGTAATGCACTCAACTGAATGGACTAGTTTTGATTGAACTCATTTTGTCTTTCTTCTTTGTATTCAATATCTTCTTTATTTTATAACACGTTATCAGCACGATTCCGCTCGAAGTAATTGTGAACGACTCCGCTTGAAGTATTGCATTTTGAGAAGAAAGACAACAGACTATGTATCATTATGTTTTCTATTTTAAAGTGAAAAGAATGATCGACCTCCTCGCACGTTTTTGTAAACAATGGAGTTTACCTTGTCCATCTTGAAATGTAAGTGCATCATGATAAAAAGGTATGTGTTTTATTGAATCTAAGAATCAAACAAATAATAAGATATTAGATTTCCTTAACAATTGTGATTTGTCATTAACAATTGATTTTGTTTTATGTATATAGTGGTTGCTAGCTTTGCACCACAAATATTATTAAATGCACCTGAAGTTGCAATATTTGAAACTGTAAATAAATACAGTTCTACAGATACATATGAAGTTGCAAGATTTGAAATTGTAAATGAGTACAGTTCTGCAGATGGACATGAAGTTGCAAGATTTGAAACTGTAAATGAGTACAGTTCTGCAGATACATTTGAAGTTGCAAGATTTGAAATTGTATATGAATACAGTTCTGCAGATGCACATGAAGTTGCAAGATTTGAAACTGCAAGATTTAAAACAATAAATAAATACAATTCTGTAGTTTTTGAAATTAATTCTCTATTGAAATTATAAGGAGAAAATATTATTCATGAAAATATGCCAGCAAATTTTAAAGTTTCAGATTTGTTGTTACAATAACAATATTGTAAAAGGAGTTTTAAGAAATACTCTGAATGATATCATGCCTATTTGTGGCTGAGTAAAATAGTGGACTATTAAAGAAAAGTCATGAAGCTCATCCTATTGGTTCTGTTCCATTCCCTGAAGTGAATGTAGCAATTCATGATATGCCTGAAAGAAAGCAAAATTAAAATTATGGTCATGACTGTGGAAGAGGATGAGGCAAAAGACAGAATAATTACCGTCATTATTATGGAAATAAATAAGAGAACAATAAGGATTCTCAATATAACAATTCAAAAAGTGAAGATAATATTTGTTACCGATGTGGTATGAAAGCTATTAGACATATATCTGTCATATTCCACAATATTTAATTAAGCTTTGTTAAGCCTTAATTAAAGAAATAAAAATAATGTGGAGATAAATTGGATTTTTCAAAATCATGATACTTGAGCAATTTTTGCCTATAAAAGGAATGATTTTGATTGCCTCACAGATACTACACATCTAGATGCTGCAAACTTCTTTGAAGATAATAGTTGAAGATCTGATTATGTTAGTAGAATTCAAATAAAAATAAAATTAATATTATATTAGTTTGTAGTTCTTTTCTCTTCAAATCTCATCTCATATGTTAGTTTATTTTAAATTTAATATTTTTCCTCTATAATTTTTTTATTGACTTTCTATATATTTTTTAATATATTTTGTTTCATTTTGATGAAGAATGTGAATATTCTCTTATATGCTGTGATGCATATTATACTGAGAGAAAAATATACATATTTCTCTTATTTGATGATGCGGAAGCCAATGTTCATTTAAAATTGGTAGTACAACATTGATTGGAAGCTCCGGAAGAGCTAATCTATTATTATCTGGGAGATAAAATTGGTTATGAATAATTCATTACTTTGTAGTAAGTCTCAAAGAAACTTATTAAGTTTCAAAGCTATTTGCCAAAATGATTATCAGATTAAGACTACAAATAATGGTATAAGTAAATATCTATACAAAGATATTGGATATTTCTCCCAATTTGTACTACACGAATATCGTATGGTTGAAACACATGCTTGGGTAAATCAAATGAACATTGATTCCAATAATTTTATTATTTAGCATTAACCGGTTGGACCATCCCGGATCAAGTATGATGCGAAAAATTATTGAAAAATCAATTGTCATCCATTGAAGAACCAGAAGATTCTTCAATTAAGTAAATTTTCTTGTATTGCTTGTTCTCAAGAAAAATTTATTATTAAATATTCACCAGCTAAAGTTGAGATTGAACATTCTACGTTTTTGAAACGTATAGAGGGTGAAATATATGGGTCCATTCACCCATCATGTGGACCATTCAGATAATATATGATTTTAATAGATGCATCTATAAAGTGGTCACATGTATGTTCATTATGAACTCGCAATTTGGTGTTTGTGAGATTGTTTGCTCAAATAATGAGATTAAGAGCATAATTTATGGATTATAAGATAAAGACAATTTGTCTTGATAATGCTGGTGAATTTTGCATCTCAGGCTTTATGATTATTGTATAACAACTGAGATCACAGTTGAATAGCTTGTTGCTCATGTTTATATCCAAAATGGTTTGGTAAAATTATTTATTAATTGTCTCCAATTAATAGCTAAACCATTGTTTATGAGAACAAAGCATCATTTGTACGCATCAGGCCAAAAGGTTGTCATAAATTTTCCCTATTATAATTGGCTTATGGTCAGAAGCCAAATATTTCTCATCTTAAAATTTGTGGATGTGCGGCTTACGTTCCAATTGCTCCACCACAGCTCACAAAGATGAGTCCCAAAATAAAGTTGGGAATATATGTTGGATATAAATCTCCTTATATAATTCAATATATTGCTAAGAATATGAGATTTATTTAATGCAATACTTGCTGAGTATTATTTTGATGAATTAGTTTTTCCAACATGAGGGGGGAGAGAATAAACAGTTGGAAAAAGAGATTGATTGTATGCATTATCATTATTTCATTAGATCTTCGCACTGAGCACTGTGAACTTGAAGTTCAAAGGATAATGCAATAAATATTATAAATCAACTGCCAAATTTGCTGACCTGCTAAGAGTTACTAAATCTCATATTCCAGTTGTAAATGCTCCAATTAGAATTGATGTTCTAGCAGGACAATCTATCAGTGCAAATGAAATTAAACCACGTTTAAAACGTGGAAGATCAATCGGTTCCAAGGATAAAATCCCAGAAAAAGAAAGGAGCAAATGATCAAGATGGTCATAAAATGGAGACAATTGGTTATGAAAATCCTAAAGAAATAACTTTCTATGAAACCCCAGAAGAGGTTCAGGTACCTAAAAATAATGAAGAGATCTTGATTAGTTATGTCATTGCAGGAAAAAGATGGAACCGAAAAGATAAAGTTGTCGACAATATTTTTGCATATTATGTTATTGTTGAAATAATACAACAAGATGAGGATCTTGAACATAAATTTGCTGATGAATATAAATCAAGAAATGATTGGTCAAAATGTAGAGACGCAATACAAGCATAATTGAATTCGCTTGAAAATAAAAGTTTTTTGACCTGTAGTCCAACATTTGAAGGTATAAAGCCAGTGGGGTACAATTGAGTTTTCTGCGAAAAATGAAATGAGAAAAAGAATGAAATCGTGATATATAAAGCATGAATTGTGGCACAAGAATTTTTGCAGATGCTTGGCATTGATTACATGGAAACATGTTCTCTTGTGGTGGATGTAATCACCTTCAGATATCTTATTAATCTGGCAGTATATGAAAATTTTGATATGCGTTTAATGGATATTATTACAGCCTATTTATATGGCTCACTCAAGTGTGAAATATATATGAAAATCCCTGAAGGATTCAAAATGACTGAAGCATATAAAAATTCCTAGGAAGTTTGTTCAATAAGGCTTCAAAGATTATCAAGGCATGTATCGTAATCTCCTTAGTGGATATTTACTAAATGAAAAGTATAAAAATGATCCAATTTATTATTGTGCCTTTATTAAAGGATATGGATCTAATTTTAATAAGTATATATGATGATGATTTAAATATCATCGAAACTCCTGAAGAGTTTCCAAAAGCAGTAGATTATTTGAAGAAAGTTGAAATGAAAATCTTGAAAAGACAATGTTTTTTCTTGACTTGTAAATTGAGCATTTGACGAATGAAATATTCGTTCATCAATCAACTTATATAGAGAATATTTTGAAGATATTTTATCTAGATAAAATACATCCATTGAGTACCTCAATGGTTGTGAGATCGCTCAATATAAAGAAAGATTCATTTCGACCCCAAGAAAATAGTGGAAAATTTCTTGGTCATAAAGTATCATACTTAGTGCAATTGGGGTATTAATGTATTTTGCTAATAGTATAAGACCAGATATATCATTTTTTATAAGTGTATTAGTAAGATTTATCTCTTCTCCAATATGAAAACACTGAAATGTTATAAAACATATATTTCAGTATATTCGAGAAATTATTGATATGATATTATTTTATGAATGTGGATATCAATTTACTTGTTATACAGATGCAATATTTTTATCTGATCTATATACAACTAGATCTCAAACAGGCTATTTATTCACAAGTGAATGTTAGCTATTTTATATTTGGTTTAGATCAATGATACAACACATTCAGGAAGCATGCAATCTTCTACTAGAAGAAGGGGTTTGAACAATATTATATGAAGATTATACTGAATGCATAACTCAATTGAAGCGATGATACATCAAAGGAGATGGAACGATACATATTTCACTGAAATTCTTCTTCATGCATGGTCTTCAATGAAATGGTGAAATCAATGTTCAACAAACTCGTTCAAGTGATATTTTGACAGATTTATCTACTGAGAAGTTGCATACTTCAAATGTTGAGAATCTGGTATATGATATTGGAATGTATGTACATAAAGATACTCAATGATATTATCATCAGGGGGAGTAAAATATGTGCTGCACTCTTTTTCCCTTAACCAAGGTTTTGTCCCACTGGGTTTTCCTGGTAAGGTTTTTAATGAGGCAGCTACCAATACGTATTATTTAGATATGTATATTCTTTTTCCTTCACTAAGATTTTTTCCCACAGGGTTTTTTCTTAGTAAGGTTTTAACGAGGTACATTATCTAATGATGGACATCCAAGGGGGAGTGTTATAAATAATATTGATTGTGGATATCCATCATCCCCCAATAGACAATACTTCCAATTGAAGATCTCAACCACCTCAGCATACAATCTTGGTGATTCACATTCCCATCTTAATTGAAGATTACAGTGATCTCTACACACAATGTTGGCAGTCAATATTTCCATTGTTTACACCTTCTATCTTGGGTGGCAATCTATGTTTCCATATCAAGAATATCTTATTGTGTGTAAGAATCATATATTGTATTTCTTTGTAGACTCTGATATTTCCATATCAGAGTAGATGTTCCTTCTACTATAAATATGTAATGCACTCAACTGAATGGACTAGTTTTGATTGAACTCATTTTGTCTTTCTTCTTTGTATTCAATATCTTCTTTATTTTATAACACTAACAACAAATATAATGTTTATTATAAAATCTATGTATATAGTTTAGTAAAACTTTATTACTAAATTAGTATATCGAGTGTTTAGATAATCAGTTATAGCTTACAATTACGATTTTTTTATTAGTTAACTATGGTTTGGACTCTAAAAAAGAAAAAAAATTTCCCATATCTTCACCAGCTTCTAAGAATTTATTTATTGTTTTCTCAATATTTTTAAAATTTTTCTTGTAATTTCATCTCTTGCCTTCAATGATGCATTCTACTAAAAGAGTTTTCTAATAATAAGTTCTTTTGTTCAAGGATTATCTCTTATTTTTATTTTTAATTTTGGGGGGGGGGGGGGGGTTGTTGGGCGAACCTTGATTTTATCCTCATTTTTTTGGCCTAACCCCTAGAATGGAATTTTTCTCAATTGAGCAGGAGTCTTTACATTTTCCCACCAATATTGTGGATTTATCTTTAGATGTTGACCAACCAACATCCATATTTTATGTAGATCAAAACTTTCTCTAGAATTCCAAAATAATTTAAGTAAAATTTATGTACTTCAATTAAGAATAACATTAAATTAGATTGTGTTAATTGGTTATAGAGCAAAAATTAAACCTAGGATTTAGATGTGTGCATTTAGTTTGAACAAACCTCAATAGGAGGTGTGTAATTATTTGGATTCACATCCTCTACTATTTCTTAGTTGGGTTTTAATTGTGACTGTTGGATAATTATTTGCCACGTGTCATAGTCCTCATTACGAATTACAGGGAATTGTAGGGGCTAGAAATTCTAGAGGATGTAGATCACACTCCTCCCAACCATGTAATAAACAATCCACGAAAAAGGATAGTCCGTCTGTTGTGCTTGTCAAAAAGGGAAAAGACATACACTTCCATTTTATCATTCCACATCAATTTCTCATGGCGCCCAAGATCTAATCTATCCAGATGTATGGGTGTCACATCCCTCCAGCCGGTACTCTATCTGGAATACCCGGAAGTGTGATCCACAGCTCCGAAGATCAACTTTAGGGCAATCATATCCCACATAGCACAATAATATAATCAAGAGCAAGAACAAATCATTGTATTAAAATAAATTAAGAAACAATCAATATGGATCTTAGAAGGATCACAAAAGAATATCAGAGTGCGGAATAAAAGATACCAATCAAAGAGATAACTGTAGAGTATAGCGGAAATATACCCCACAACAAACGCAGAAGGTAGATCGAAAATCTAAAACATAGTCTAAAGCTATTACAATAAAAATAACTCCAGAAGAAGAAGAGCAAACTAATCAACATCTTCCATAGGCTCTTCTTCTTCTTCAGTCTTCATCTTCTTCACCTTAGGGTTGTGCTCTTGTAACTTCGGGTAAGCTTCTAGCTCACGATCCCATTGGCAAATAAACGACGTCGTGAGATTGGTGGGAGGGAGATTCTCAGAATTTAGTTTCTAGGGAGAACTTGGTTTCTACCAAGAATTCAATTGAGGAGGCCCATGTGGAATCTCCTCTATACATGGAGGGTGAGTTGACCATTGATAATGTATCTCATGATTTAATGGTTAATTCAACGGTTCAGTTGAGTGCTGCAGTGAGGCCAGGATGTTGTGGTATTGGCTTAACCAGTGAGGAAAAAAAGGGCAACTTGGTGGGCAAAGCGGAAGGAATCAACCTCGCTCTGAGTTTGGGAGTCTAGATGATTAAAGGGTGATCTCAAACAGTAGCCGAAGGGAGATTGCTTTTGAAGAAATTGATCGACTATTGGTGGAGAAAGAAAACAGTAGGATCAAATCAAACTTAGATTATTGGCTCTTCTGCTGAGGAAGGGTTTTTTTCAAATTGATGACATTCTTTTAGAATATCAGGGGTGTAAGGAAGAAGGCAAGTATCCATGCTTTGCAAGTGTAAGTTTTCTTGATGTGATATTTTCTTTTTCAATTCTTGATTATTACAAATAGCCTTTTATCTCAGAAAAAGAAGAAGGTAACTTTACCTTACTTCGAAAAGGAAACTATCATCTAAATGGGGTTTATTATTGTACCGTATCAAATCAATTCATATTATCTACTATAAGTACATGGTGCTAGAATAATATGGTAGATTTTTAATACCGTCTGCATTTGGAGACCGTACATAATGCTGAGTCAATATGGATATCTCTTGATGATACCATGACAAACATATATGATATCATTACGTATTTATAACTCTATACCGAAAAAGTTCATTATCTTTGTTTGATGCATATTAATACCCTTAAACTGGATTTTAGTAGATCTCTTTCTGAATTGGTACTAGAAATCTTTTCTTAGGTGCTTTTCTACCAAGAAACAGTTTCCCCCCCCCCCCCTCTTCCATTGAAAATTCCCTTATTTAGGTATTTCCCTTGATGGTCCAGAGTATTAATAGGATTTGGTACAAAACAATAACCATGTTCATAATGCCTATATATACAAAAGGTATGATATTTCTTTGTCATTAAAAGCATCTGTCTAAGTACTTCACCAACACGAGCTTTTTACAAAGAAATGGCTTCACTCAAGCTTCAGTTAGTCTTTCTGTTCGTCCTCTCTCTTATTCTCTTTTCTGGATCTATGGGTAAGTGTCTATTCTCTCTTGCTAGATTTCGTATAAATATAGAAATAGAGATGCAAAAGCTATATTGATTCTTCCACTTTTCATTTTTATGCAGCAAGAGAAGTGAGGGAGTTAAGTGGAACTGCTAAGGATCCTGGTTTCACTTTCCAAGGAGAGAAAATGATGTACAATGTGAAGGATATAATTGAAATTGCAGAGCAAAAAGAAAAACCTTGTTTCTCCTGCAAAGGAAACCATAGGGCATAGACTCTTATGTCTTGGAGAGGGATGTGCAACTGGTCCTCAATGTGAAATAAATTATGAAAATGGAAGTCATGTAATATGAAAGAATAAATAATAAGGGAAGATTTCTGGTTCTTCTAGATACATACCTCCTATTTATTAATACTCTCTGACTAAAATTTTAAAATAAGAATTCTCAAGAAGCAAATTCTTGCCTCTCATTTATTCAATCATGCCTACAATTTTAAAGGAACAAAAAACTCTATTTGGTCTTCTAGGTGAATACACATTGTGCATCATAGTGAGGGTCATCGGGTTGAAAACTCCCTATCTTAATTCCTAACCACGGATATAATGTTTATTATAAAATTTGTTTAAATAGTTTAGTAAAATTTTAGTACTAAATTAGTATATCAAGTGTTTAGATAATCAGTTATACCTTACAATTTCGATTTTTTATTAGTAACTATGGTTTGGACTCTAAAAAGATTTCTTTTCCATCTCTTCACCAGCTTCTCACAATTTCTTTATTGTTTTCCCGATATTTTTAAAAAATTTTCTTCTAATTTCATCTCTCACCGTCAATGATTCAACCTACTAAAAGATTTTTCTAAAGATAAGTACTTTTGTTGAAGGATTATTTCTTATTTTTATTTTTACTTTGGGGGGGGGGGGTTGGGCGAGCCTTGATTTTATCCTCATTTTCTTGGCCTAACCCCTGGAATGGAATCTTTCTCAATTGAGTAGGAGTCTTTACATTTTCCCACCATAATGGGGATTTCTCTTTAGATGCTGAGCAACATCCATATTTTTCTATAGATCAAAATTTTCTCTAGAATTCCAAATTAGTTTAAGTAAAATTTATGTACTTCAATTAAGAATAACATTTAATTAGATTGTTTTAATTGGTTATAGAGCATAAATTAAATCCAGGACTTAGATTTGAGGATTTAAGTTCAACAAACCTCAATATGAGGTGTGCAATTAATTGGATTCACATCCTACAATTTCTTAGTTGGGTTTTAATTGTGACTATTGGATAATTATCTGTTAGGTGTCACAATCCTTGATATGAATTACAGGGAATTATAGGGGCTAGGAATTCTAGAGGATGCAGATCACACTTGTCCCAACCATGGAAAAAAAATCCACGAAAAATGATACTCCATCTGTAGTGCTTGTCAACAAGGGAAAGGACATAAAATTCCATTTTATCATTCCACATCAATTTCTCATGGCGCCCAAGATCTTATTTGTCACACCCCACCCAACCGGTTCCGGTCATACCTAGATACCCATGGGGGTGATACATTCCAGGATCTGGGTTTTGGGACATTCCATACAAATATATAATATAGCACAATCAAAAGGACAAGAATAAATCAAGTTCACATATCAAATTATGAAATCTGAAGTATCAATTACAATCATTTAAGATACAATAAAAAAGTTATAAAATTAGAGTCAAGGAAAGAAAGAGTGTCTGCAGCAGAAAATGTTCAAGAATCTTGGTAAAAGATACCCTCACCTCTCTCAAATTAAATCAAAGTGTAGATGTAGAAAAGTGCCATAAATAACACGATATTTCCTATGGATGGTGAAATCTCTATTACTAAAACCCGGCTCCATAGGAGCAGTCGTGGCATGAGCACGAAGTTTTGTGAGCTTCCACTTCTTCCTCAATTGCTCCTTCAAGATAGCATCCTTGTGATGATTCCTCCATTTGAGAGGAGTCCTCCTAACCCGTAGATAAATTTAATGAACACATACATATAAAGGAATGAGTGCCATAGACGTCAACAAGCTCAACTAACATTCATGTCATGCATCAAGTCGCAATTTCCACATCATATTCATAAATGATGATATAAGTAATGATATTAATATATAAATGCAAGATTATGATGTATGTCCCTAACTCTATCATGAAGTCTCTATGTTTGAAATGCATTATGTTAAAATACCAATCTCCTTTGGGCGGTCTCAGTCACTCTCCGTCAACAAGAGATGTTTATTGGGTTCTTCGTGCTTGTTGGGTAAAATGCTGTCAAGCCATGGTTGGGGTGTAGGTCACCACTCTCTCACATCACTGTATAGCATGAGATATGGCGGGTGTCAAGGATAACTCAAGGCCCAATGCAAAGTCATTTAGTTTCTTACAACATATGCTCCGGATATCTCCCCTTATGCCTAGTGCCCTTTTGGCTCGGTACCTACCCACCTATGAATGGTATCCTCAACGGGAGCCATCTATTGGATCCCATTTCTTAACTCAGTGGTCATCCACATATAGTGGACATGATGCTCTCCATGTACTCCTATTGGTTGGTTACCAGTCTTGAGTGCCTAGGAACCCTTATCTATTATATGCAACCCTCCCACTCTATGAAGAAGTGGGCTTGTTTGACACTCAGAACCGAGCCACTGACATCACGGGTTAACCGGCTTCAATACCCCTACCGGAAGGGTAGTAGCACTCATAAGGATACCTAGCCCAACATTTCTAGACACCTAGCATTCATCTACTTAGGTCTAAATGCAAGCATATAAGGTCACTAGGGTAATGGGCGACCCATAACCCTAGCCGGTAAAAATAGAATGAGGGAAATCCAATTCAGTGTCATTCATTCTTATACATTCGCATATCATTCTCTTATTGATAACATAAGATTCAAAAGAAAGAATCATACACATACATATATCATACCTTCCATTCGCGCAAAGTCATGCACAAGCATATCATGATACACATCAACTAAAGCAATTTATATTGCTAATGGAATGAAAATAGCAATACTTAAACATACAAGACATGGTTAATTTATTCCTCACCTTTGAACTTGATTTTTGTTTCTCAAAGTCACAATTTCATCTCGAGAGCTAGTGGTTATATTCAAAATAATTCTAATCATATAAGAGAAGTAATAGACATCACTTATAACTTAATTGGGTTTCAAAACATATCCAAAATCATCTCACAAAAACCCAATTTGTCATATGGTTTCAAACCCGCCATTCTCAACCTATTTTCGGCGAAAATTCATTATTTCACCACCGATTCGAAGTCGAATCAAAATGCAACTATGGGAGTATCTAATTAACAGCAATAGGGTCCTAAGGTATCATCAATTGACCCAATTCGTTCTCAATCAAAAAGCCCCAAATTTTGGCTCTTGAGAGTGCTTGCGGGCGTCTCTGAGAGTCAAAACATAAAATCGTTTGCAACAATTCGCACAAACTACTCACAAACTAAAAGGAAACATAAATAAAAATATTTACAAGCATTCATTGCACCTAACATGCTTCAACTACTGAAATCCAACATTTAATGTGAAGAAACCCCACAAATTTATGTTTAAAGAAGAGGGTTTGAAGGATTCTCACATTTTCCAATGATTCCGCTATGATTCGGGTCTCGGCCTACCTTCGTGTGGGTGGGAGTGAAAATTCTCCTTGGTAGCATTATAAAATGCATGTAGGAGTGAATCGAAGCTTAAAATAGGGTTTTAAAACACAAATTCCCGATTTTGCCTCAACACGGGGGGCGTGGGGTTGATCAACCAGTCCAATCGAACGGCCCTTGGTTGACCCAAAAACCAAGGTCCTAATCGGGTGATTAATGCCTTGAAAGAAAGGTCTTTTGATTATATTTGTTTGGGCATATTTACCTCGTCGATTGGACTCTGCATCCCCTATCTACGAACATGCCAAAATTGTCTTTTAATACCATCGTGGTTGACTTTCTCTCACCTATTAAATCCTAGGAGAGGTGTCGAGTCATCATAAGGTTCATCCATCACCATTGGGTCCACTTTCAAATCTTCGGGCTTGACTAGAATGGTCCAAAGTTGTTGCCGACTTGAGGATCAGGTTCGAGGTCTTGAAGTCATGGGTTAACGGGTCTGAAATCCGAGGGATTTCACATAATCTATCCAGATATATGGGGCCCTTCTCCAATTATCTCGACAAAAGGACATCCTTATTATGTTAGGTTTCTTGATTCTTTTAGTAAGTCTATTTGGATGTATTCATTTACCCTTAAATATGAAGCTTTACCTGTGTTTCAAAAGTTCAAAGTGTTGGTTGAGGATCATTTGAGCAGAAAATTAAGATATTTCATAGTGATTGGGGAGGGGAGTCCTTAACAATCTCTCATTTTCTTGAGCAAGCTAACACTTCATTCCGTATTACATGCCCTCATACACATGAATAGAATGGATTTGCAGAATGCCAACATCATCATTTTGTAGAGACTCGGTTAGCCTTTCTTGCACATGCCTATATTCCTTGGAATTTTCGGCAATATGCATTTACCACAACAGTTTTCTAATCAATCAATCCCACCCCCATACTACAAAATGTCTCTCCAATGTTTCGATTGCATAGTGCACATCCAACTTATGATCACTTATGGGTATTTGGATGCACTTGCTACCCACTTTTGTAACCCTATAGTCAATACAAGATGGAATATAGGGCTGGTATGCATTTTCTTGGGGGATAGTGCTCGTCATAGTGGCTATATTTGCTTTAACAATGGCAGAACCAAGATTGTCTTTTCTCGGCATGCTTTTTTTTATGAAAGATATTTTCCTTTTTAGGAAAGCTCCTCTACTAGGTCATCTGTAACTACCCCTCAACCTTCTCTACTTGGACCTCCTCCCATTCTACATTGGTTTGCTTTAACCATCTGCAGCGCTAGTGCATCAGCATTTCTCAACACCTCACCATCCTCTCTACCTGTTTCCCCTTCACCTAGGACATCTGCTTCACCCTCTCCTTCCCCTACCACACCCATTCCCACTAATGACCATGTGGTTGACCTGCCTATACTCCTCAACCTCATCCCAATCATCACCCCATGGTAACTCATCAACAAGATGGAACTCCCCATCCGAAAGTTTATGGAGCTACCAAAGCCCTTTTACCATTGAACCCAGCTCCCCCACTAAGCAAACCAATACCCAGATTGCCGTCAAGCCATGGATGCACTACAAAAAAAAATTGCTTTTAGTGGCGGTTTTTCCCGCCACTAAAAGTGGCAAAAACCGCCTCCATTTGTTTCGTGGCGGTTTTTTAAACCGCCACAAATCCGCCAAGAAATCCACGTGCGTGTATTGTTCAATTAGTGGCGGTTTAAAAAAAACCGCCAGTAATTATATATACGGTGGCGGATAATACAGCCACTAATTGTGTTTTGTGGACTGGAATTAACTGTATTTAGTGGCGGTAAGGGAAAAACCGTGTGATTTTTACTCTCGGTATACACAAAAATCGCCACCAAATGATTCAAATTTAGCGTCATTTACCAAAAACCGCCACTGTATATGTCAATTTAGTGTCGGTTTTATCAGGTGCTATTTAGTGGCGGTTTATATTGATTAGTATGTGCTTTTCCTCTAGTTAGTGGCGGTTTTTTGTTTACCGCCACCAATTATATGAATTTTTTTTAAAAAAAAACAACCCCTATATTTGCTATTATATTACATTTATTCCTGAAAGACAGTACAAATACATGAATATAAAGAAAATTCAAAAAAGCTAAATGTATTCAAAGAACACAATTTATGAAAAATAAATACAATACATATTAATCAAATAAAAAAAAACTACATGTAGTACTCTACTTGATGTTACATGTTAATCTAAACACCAATAAGAGAAGAAGGAAAAAAACGATACAAAAAGGATTAATCCAATCACATTTTGAGGCTGCAACAGCATCAACAGCTAGATCTTTTCCAACCACTCTTGTCTTCACTCTCTCTGCAAGGCTAAGCAGCCACTCTTTCTCTTCAGTACCAAGACTTAACACAGGAGTGCGGGTCCACGGGCTAACCATCTACATAGTAAGGAGCAGCATTTAGAATACAATTTAACATTCATTGAGGACAGCCAGATGATTTCTTCACTTAATAAGAAACAAACACATGCTGCAAGTTATTTTACATTTCATTGGGAGTGAGAGAGGGAAAATAAAAATAATAACGTTGCAATCTTCAGGTAATGTGTCACTGATAATGTAAAACTGCACAAGTTCACTAGTTCAGAAAGCAGCAATAAACTGTTGCTGTGGAGTAGTCAATACACACCAAATTCACGTGAACCCCCAAGTTTTACAAAGGCACATTTTATAGGAGCAATAAACTGTTGCTGTGGAGTAGTCAATACAGTACCATTTATGTGTTAGATGATTTAATATACTTATAAATTGAAACTGTTGAATCACATTCTAAATGGCCTGATCTTTGAACTGGAACACTTGTTCAATAAAGTGAGAAAGAAACACAAAGACAAGATATTCTCAACTAAAACAACAAATAATAATAAATAAAGACAAGACATGTGGATAACGGTGACGTCCATATCCATCTTATCCAATAGGTACCAAACCCATGACTCTAACAATCACCACATACAAATCTTGTTAACAAGAACTCATCCATAAATCCATAAACAAGGGGGAGTGCGAATGGTATGTTTGGATAGAGTTTCAATACTGACATTTAGGGTTCATATCTCATTATTGAATGTGTAAATCTATATTTCATATGGAACTGTATTCAACGGCTTTTTAGTTTCTATATTTTATATTGTTAGTGAGACCATTCATCGAGAACAATGATTGCAAAAGTCCGGTGATATGTTATGTGTCTAATAGAGCTTAGACTCTTACCATTCACCAAGTTCCCAGCTTTGGATTTGAAGGTGCCTAGTACCAGCCCCATGGCTCCTCTGTGATATACCGTGTAACCTGCTTTACACTCAAGTAGTTCTCTAGTCCCCTACAAAGAGAAACATAAAATTTCGTCACAAGTGCAGTGAAGCGATTTCAGGTACTGTTGTTAGAATCAATGCTTAGATTCCTACCATTCACCAAGTTCCCAGCCAAAACCACTTCGTTTGATGCCTCCCCATGGAGCTTGACAGAAGCAGGGCTGTGAGCAATTTACCCACAATCCTTGCTCGGAAGGCCTGCAGAACAGCAATAAACACAATTAAACTCTTAAATAAACCAAAAATAAGAGCTTAAACCAGGAAAAGAAATGACATCTTTGAAAAAGGACCAAATGCAGGATTCTTCTCCCAGCAACTGGGGGCTGAAAAATCTTACATAAACCAGGAAAAGAAAGGACATTTTTGATAAAGGACCAAATGCAGGATTCTTCTCCCAGCAACTGGGGGCTGAAAAATCAGCATCCCAACACAACCAACAAGTAACAATATTAAAGGCACCACTCTGATACAACAAAAGCGTTGCAACTGGAGGTAAATTTTGCTTAAGCTTGGCCCCGTCGGTATTTAGCTTTGGTCTTCACCCTACCGCCCTTCCCTTGTCCTATGGTAGTTCTCTCAACATTGTGGGCATCTGGAACTAATGTTACTAAGAGTCCACCAAGCAGAACTGGACAGTCCATGGACCAGTCAATGGTTGTGGCACATCAAATAGTGTACAGAACATGTGCAGGTGGTCCAGATGTTGAGTTAAAGATGATCCATCCAACCAACAATAATAGGAATAAAACAAAGATGGTAATCATCTTAAAACACATCTTTAATTTAATCCTATTATTGATCAACTAAATAAAGACGGTCAACTACAGTTGATTTTATATCCCTGTCATGGACTGATGGAAACTTCCTTTGCTGTTACCTGGGGTTTAGGTTCTACTCTTTAGGTTTGATCAGAACATAGCTCCTTCAATATGAATTAGATTTAAGCAATTTTAGATCTGTAAGAAAGCTATATTCCAGTAAAACCTTAGAACAAAATACACTATCAAACTTGGAACAAGACCACACGTATTATCTTGAGTGTTCTCTATGTGAAACTAATGCATGAGTTGGGTTCAAAATGCCACAATTAGGCAGAACAAGAACCAGGGTTGAAAAAAAAAAACCTTCTTCAAGGCCTTGAAACTAAGGTTTTCTAGTGGCCTAGAAAAGTATGAAAGAGACACGGTTGAAACCTGGGAAATCTCAGTTTCCACCTGGTCAATCCAGAGTCAAGACTCAGGACTGGTTGTTGATCCTTAGGATAAAGTGGTCCAGATGATTGTCAACTATTTTGCTGTATAAGCTACAAACTTAATCATACCTTGAATACACGCTCACACCTCTCTAGATCATTGGTAATCACAGCTGCAGCCAAGCCATTGCTGCAAGAGAGAGAGTTTACAAATACGTCAAGTCAATTACCCCAATCAAGAAAAGAAAGAAAGAAACATGGAAATACAATATTAGATCTATTCGAACTACACGGAGGCTCTGAACTTTATAAATTTTTAGACATGATTCTTGCAACCTTCAGATTAAACCTGAACTATGCTAGCATTAGGCTTGTGATTAGCATCAAAAGTATCTACTGTAGATATTGTAAATGTAGAATTCGTCATTCGATGAAATACCATTCTCTTTGCCCTTTCTTCTTGGACAGCTTTGAAAGACATGAACTGACGCAGGGCAAACACCTTGTTTGAGAAAGGCCACGGCATTCCTGAACTCTTCATGAAAGCTAAAGATTAAACAGGAACACAAAGGAAACTAAATCAGTTGGGTAAGTGATCAGAACAAATCATACATGAAATAGCAAAAATAACAGAAACCCATTTCAAATCTTGATCAGAGTTACCAAGAAGCTAAATCAAATCTGAAGATAAGAGCAAATATGAGGTACAGGGTGGTCAAACAGGTGATCAGATCCTTGGGAACACCATCATACACGAGGATCAAAATGGACATAAAGACATAAAATAATAAATAATAAAGCAAAAAAAGAAGCAGCGAATCTTGAAAGATTAATTTGTTTAACATAAACATCAAAACAAATAAGGAAAACCCACAAGAAGAGGAACAAAAAAGGAAAAGAACACAAGATTCTTCACTTGAATATTATATCTCCAAAAAGATCCACAAGAACAATAATTCTAATAATAATAAAAAACCACATGAAAAGTAACTCATCTAATTAATTGTTAATATGGAAGATAGAGTGTGTGGCAATGCCAATACCAAAAATTCTGACCAAGAGACCTATTCCCTGCAATGAGAATGCACCAATTAGTAAAATAAAGCAACTAATAAATTAATTTATGCAAGTTAGATAAGCACAGAAAGTAATGATGAATAATGTCTTACTAAACAAGAACTGTGAGTACTTATGTGCAACCTACACTCCTATTTAACTTGATTAGCTGCTGATCAATTACAACATAAATAAAAGTTAATTCTCAAATCAATTATACCTGTTAGTTCTTAGCTAAATTATATGTAGGTAAAATGAAAATAATGGTTTATCATTACCTAATATAGGATTCTTGTCCAATAACAATTTCGTTAATAACTCCACTTTCTCTTGCAATGCATCAAACTTTTGAGCATTTAATTTCCTTTCTTCTTCTCTTTGTCTCTGTTGTTCCATTGGCCTAAAATGAAGGTGTTGTCATTGTTGGCAACTTAAGTGGATTTTGATATGGTACAGCAACACACAAAAAGGTTCCGAGAGAAAGAATCCAATTCAAATAAAGAAAACTCAAGAATCCCGTTTTTGAGGGTCTCTGTCCAGTTTTGATCAACCTCTTCATCGGATGGTCATCCAATGTCCGATTGAGCCGATTTTTGGAAGAGAGCTTCACGACTTCTTGATCTTCAAATCCAACGGTGGGATTGTTCATTGGAGATCTCTAAGTTAGTCCGATTGGTACGTCAAAACACTCCTTGTTTAAGTCAGATAGGAACTCTGAGTTTGACTCAAACTCTGAGTCCAGTTTTGATCAACCTCTTCATCGGATGGCCATCCAGTGTCCGATTGAGCTGATTTTTGGAGGAGAGCTTCAAGACTTCTTGATCTTCAAATCCAACGGTGGGATTGTTCATTGGAGATCTCAAAGTTAGTCCGATTTGTACGTTAAAACACTCATTGTTTAAGTCAGATAGGAACTCTGAGTTTGAATCAAACTCTGAGTTAAATTAATCTATAAAAGGAGAGCAAACTCCAGCAAAAGAAAGGACGTTTTGAGGAGCTTGGGAATAGCGTGGAGGTCGAACCAGAAGACGTTGGTTGGCTATGGAGATCGAAAGCTTGGGAATAAGAAGTCTTTTGTTTTGCTGAACAAGAAAAAAAGTGAAAGAGAAGAAAAGAGAAGCAGCAGAAGAAAAGAAGGGAACATGGTTGTATGGCTTTTTTAAAGAGAGAAAACTGAAAAAGATTGAAAAGAGAAAAAAAAGGAGTTGGAGAAAAAGAGAAACAAGTATTGTTACCATGCATCTTACACAAGTTGAGGTAACCCGTATTCACAAGTGATTGTCTATTATTTTCTAGGTTATGATTAATGATAAAGAACCTAGATCATATGTAATTTGGGGAACTTGAATTATTGGTTTACATTGTGACCTAGCAAGTTGGAGCTTGACTAGGGGGTTGGGGTTGGTGCCCTTGTCTGAATTGCATTTTAGACTATAGCAGGGATTGGTGTTCCTGGACTGTTGTAGCAGTCAAAATAATGTAACCTAGCAAGTTGGAGCTTGTCTAGGGGGTTGGGGTTGGTGCCCTTGTCTGAATTGCATTTTAGACTATAACAGGGATTGGTGTTCCTGGACTGTTGTAGCAGTCAAAATATCTAAGAGTGTATTGAGTAATATACGAAACCCTAGGTTGGGTATTATTCCGTGGATGTAGGCAATTTGGCTGAACCACGTAAACTCTGGTGCATTGCGTTTTTGTTTATTTTTCTTTGTTGCACATATTGGAGTGCCTTGATTGCAGAGTGGTGGTACACTGTCTGGTAGACCCAACCACATTGTGGTGAATTTTTGAAGACACTGATTCACCCCCCCTCTCAGTGTCAATCTGGGACTAACAATTGGTATCAGAGCCAAGTTCCCGTGAAGAGAAGTGTAACAACTTCGGGATTTGATCAGAGAGTTTGTAAAAATGGCCACAAGTGAAGGCAGCTCCAAAGACTTTGGGAACCATTTCAAAAGGAGAAGTCTTTTGACTAAGAACGAATGCTACTCCTCTGATGATGATAATGAAGACACTGAAGGTGAAATTGATTATGTTGGTGAATTGTACTCTGCCTTGCTTGATCTCAAAAAGGAAAGGAAGAAAAATAGAGAAATGAAGAATCAACTTGAAAATTCTGAGACAACAATCAAGGAGTTGACTGTCACAATTAGTGAATTGGAGCATGTTATAAATGACTCATCATCTTGCCTCTCTCTCAAGTGTATAGAGTGTGAAGAACTTGAGAAAGAAGTTGGAAGGTTAAGATCAGAACTTGAAGGAGAACAAAAGAGGAGTTATTTAGAAGCTACCACATCATCCACTCCAGTTACATTGAACTTTAAAGACAAGACAGTTGAAAATCAAGTGATAGGTACTACTCACTTTACTTCTACTTGGGGAAGAGATAAGGTACTAGATGAGATCTTGAGTGTTCAGAGGTCACCTCATATTAAAACTGGTCTTGGATACTCAAAGGGGGGAATGTTCAAATGTAAATAAGACCAATGGAAATAGAAATACAACAAATCCAATGAGTCTTGATGAGGAGCACCAAAAGAATCCATATATTGGGAAGACCAAGCCAAAGATGAGTAAAGAAGGCTATACTGGAGCTTATCATAAAACATTTAATGGTCAAGGCTTTAATGGGTATTGTTATGGATGCAACAACTTTGGACATAAAGTGGCAAACTGTAGAAGACAAAACAAGGTTGTGGCATTCAACAACATAAACAGATTTGGTCCATTGGATAAGGTTAAAATAGAATGCTTCAGGTGTTTCAAGTTAGGACATATTGCAAGGTATTGTTGGACTGCTCTTCCTTCACAGAAGAAGATAAACCTTCCCCAAAAGCTAGCTCAAAGACATACACAAACAATTCAAAGAAAATCGAGGGAACCTATTGATGTATCAGATAAAGCAGTTTGGGTTGAGAAAGGACAAAAAGGGAAAATGATAAATTCATTGGTAGTTCAAACAGCTTTCAAGGCTCATAGTAGCGAGACACCTTGGATTCTTGATAGTGGGTGTTCCACACATATGACAGGTGACAAGAATAGGTTCTCAAGCCTTGATGTAGTGAAAGGTGGTTTAGTGAGATTTGGCAACAATGATGGGGCCAAGATTGAAGGTAGAGGCTCAGTTAAGCTGGATGAAGGAAAGTTAAAATCCAATAATGTTCTATATGTGAGTGGGCTCAAACACAATCTTCTTAGTGTGAGCCAAATCTGTGATGGTGGATATGAAGTTCTTTTCACTAAAGAAGGTTGTGAAATCAAGAAGCCAAAAAATGGCAAAGCAGTGGCTTTAGGAACCAGAACAACCGGAAACTTATATGTCTTATCAAACACTAGTGAAGACAGGTGCATGGTGAGTCAAGAGGATGAAAGCTTGTTATGGCATAGGAGATTGGGGCATATAAATCTCAAGAATCTTGCCAAGCTCAGTAAAAGGGAAGTTGTGAGAGATCTTCCAAAGATTAAAAGGCCTTCAAATCATGTATGTGGTCCATGTCAAAAAGGTGAAGTGAGTTTGGAGTTTGTTCTCACAGAAAATCAAGTGGCTGATATCTTCACAAAACCACTGTACAAACATAGTTTTGAGATTAAGAGTAAAGCTTGGGGTTGTGGCTCCAAGGGGGAGTAAGTGAGAAAATACATAGAACATCATCTCTTCATAGGATAGGAAGGTGCAGTGAACACTCCTATGGAAGAGTCTATGTAAGGGGAGCTCTATGGTAGGGGGAGCACAAAGCACCCTTTGTACTTGTTGTCAAAGGGGGAGAGAAAAGAGAAAAGGAGGTTGAGTTGCCAACAATTCCAAAGGGGGAGATTGTTGTTCCATTGGCCTAAAATGAAGGTGTTGTCATTGTTGGCAACTTAAGTGGGTTTTGATATGGTACAGCAACACACAAAAAGGTTCCGAGAGAAAGAATCCAATTCAAATAAAGAAAACTCAAGAATCCCGTTTTTGAGGGTCTCTGTCCAGTTTTGATCAACCTCTTCATCGGATGATCATCCAATGTCCGATTGAGCCGATTTTTGGAGGAGAGCTTCACGACTTCTTGTTTTTCAAATCCAACGGTGGGATTGTTCATTTGAGATCTCTAAGTTAGTCCGATTGGTACGTCAAAACACTCCTTGTTTAAGTCAGATAGGAACTCTGAGTTTGACTCAAACTCTGAGTCCAGTTTTGATCAACCTCTTCATCGGATGGTCATCCAGTGTCCGATTGAGCTGATTTTTGGAGGAGAGCTTCAAGACTTCTTGATCTTCAAATCCAACGGTGGGATTGTTCATTGGAGATCTCGAAGTTAGTCCGATTTGTACGTTTAAAACACTCATTGTTTAAGTCAGATAGGAACTCTGAGTTTGATTCAAACTCTGAGTTAAATTAATCTATAAAAGGAGAGCAAACTCCAGCAAAAGAAAGGACGTTTTGAGGAGCTTGGGAATAGCGTGGAGGTCGAACCAGAAGACGTTGGTTGGCTATGGAGATCGAAAGCTTGGGAATAAGAAGTCTTTTGTTTTGCTGAACAAGAAAAAAAGTGAAAGAGAAGAAAAGAGAAGCAGCAGAAGAAAAGAAGGGAACATGGTTGTATGGCTTTTTTAAAGAGAGAAAACTGAAAAAGATTGAAAAGAGAAAAAAAAAGGAGTTGGAGAAAAAGAGAAACAAGTATTGTTACCATGCATCTTACACAAGTTGAGGTAACCCGTATTCACAAGTGATTGTCTATTATTTTCTAGGTTATGATTAATGATGAAGAACCTAGATCATATGTAATTTGGGGAACTTGAATTATTGGTTTACATTGTGACCTAGCAAGTTGGAGCTTGACTAGGGGGTTGGGGTTGGTGCCCTTGTCTGAATTGCATTTTAGACTATAGCAGGGATTGGTGTTCCTGGACTGTTGTAGCAGTCAAAATAATGTAACCTAGCAAGTTGGAGCTTGTCTAGGGGGTTGGGGTTGGTGCCCTTGTTTGAATTGCATTTTAGACTATAACAGGGATTGGTGTTCCTGGACTGTTGTAGCAGTCAAAATATCTAAGAGTGTATTGAGTAATATACGAAACCCTAGGTTGGGTATTATTCCGTGGATGTAGGCAATTTGGCTGAACCACGTAAACTCTGGTGTATTGCGTTTTTGTTTATTTTTCTTTGTTGCACATATTGGAGTGCCTTGATTGCAGAGTGGTGGTACACTGTCTGGTAGACCCAGCCACATTGTGGTGAATTTTTGAAGACACTGATTCACCCCCCTCTCAGTGTCAATCTGGGACTAACAGTCTCTTTTCCTCTTCTCTTTCCTCTTCTCTTTGTTTCTTTTCCTTTTCTCTTTGCCTCTTTTCTTCTTCTCTTTCTTGTTCAACTTGTTGGAGTTTTTTACTCAACTCTGCAAGTCTACCATCCAAGTCCTTGTTTTGTTGGGTTTTTGTTAGCCCTCAATCTTTTGGACTTACTCCCGCTCCTAACAAACGTACCCGACCATGGGTATCCGGTCCTAAATGAGTGGTGAAGATACTTTTTAGGACTGGAACGTCATTTCGATTCTCTTCAGGCAAATTAGCCAACTCTTCATTTATCGCTCTCTGATCATTAAACATTTCTCAACCAAGTTAGCCCACTAAAGACTCCAATATCATATCATATCATTCATGCAGACAATACGATGGTCCTTCATCTTGCTTTTACAGGTTGGCTATGGCAACTGATCACAGTACTCTTCTGTTTGTCTTTTGAAGGTAACAACTCACTAAAATTATGATTTTGCTTGGGTTCGGTGTCATTAATGTTTTGAATTGTTAAGTGAAATATCATGGGTTGTCTCATCAAAATTTCGATCTCGACTGAAATGTGTGATTCGACGGCCTTCCTAAAATTGATACGATAAAAATATATACATAAAATGTTGTTTCCTTCCATCAACTGATCATAATTTTTACCATGAATCTCTTTAAGAGATAGAGAGAAAGATTGGGAATGGAGATATTAATATGCCTCAGTGAGAGTCCGACCCACGACCTCTTCACTAAGAAGTGTTGATTTTCACCACTAGAACAGCTCTGCGTTGGTTGTGTTTGTAATTTTAATCATCAATACGATGTTCCTTATGCCAAACTATAGCAAATGATGTTTCTGATGACATGTATAATCTTTGCAATCTTTGTTTTAAGAGAAAGTAATATAATGTTTTTGCTGGGACTTTTTGATTATTAGGGTCATATCTTGAAGTGCCACATTTTACGCATGATTCAGCATTGGATGCCACAACATACAATCATGAGGGCATGCATCAATATTTTTATAAGTAAGCCCTAGGTTCTTAATTATCTTCTTTGCCTCATATAGTGACTTTGGTAGAGTATTATCTTCTAGAAGTACTTTCTTTAATAAATCCAACAATAAAGAAAATGACTTATCACTCCACTTGCAAAGGCATTTTATATGATATAGTTCAACAATAAAAGACAACTTGGTGAATTCTTTGCATCCAGGATATAATTTCATCTCTGCATCTTGCACCAATCTTTCAAATTTATCTACATCATTACTTACATCTAATGTGGCATTAACCCCAACTCCTTCAGACATATTATTCCCAGACGTATGTTTACCAAATGCATCATGTAACATGTCATGCATGTTATCAATATCGTTGTCTTCAACATTTACTTGATTGTTGTCTCCTTCAACATTTACCTGATTGTTGTCTTCCTCAACATTTGCAAATTCTTCCCCATGGAAATACCAAGCTATGTAGTTCCATATAATTCTATCACATATCAAATGTTTAAACATTTCAGCCCGTGTTTTTGGCAATTGATTATTGCAATTTATACACAGGCATACAACCTTCTCCAAAGTGGATACTTGTGAAAATGCAAAATCCAAGAATTGTTTGACACCCTTTATATATTCTATTTTTACATGGTATCCAGGGTCTCGTGACTGTGTAATCCAATGCCTATCCATTTAATGAAACTAGCATAAATTATGAATCTCTCAAATCATACTACTATATAAAAGGAAAACCTCCAACACTTGTGGTACGTATTTTCTTAGACCAAAATACCCCTCCTAAATAGACATGAACCTTCTCAAAAAACCCGGAATCAAACGACCGCATAAAAACAAGCCAGTGTGGATGCCTTTTACTGCAAACATTGTGTCAATTGCTATTTAGACACCTCCTTAAGCCTCATATCTAAAATCTCACGAACTAAAGAATTCTTATAAACTAATAACTAGAACATCTAAAATCTCACGAACTGATACCTCACATCACAAACACAACGACACAAAATCCTAAGCAGCAGCTGCACAAAACGGCAGGAGATATACCCATTCAAAAAACTCAAGAGCTAGCAACCCCTCGCAGGCTTGACACCCAAAGGCCCAGAATGGTCAAACTTCAATCCTACCCACCTGCTGCCTACAAATAGTTGTGTCCTTACGCAAACAACCTAAAGCCCAAACGGCACCCTCAATAGAGAACTGAAATGAATTTGAATAGAGAGAAGCGGGGTTTTGAAGATTGCAGACGCCTTCTTCAAACAGGTCGTTTTACCAGGTAGGATTCTAAAACTAGAAAATTATGAAAAAGGCTGTATGACATAATCAGAGGTGGCGTGGAAGAGTACCCACCAGAAAGATTCAAGTGGGCAACTGCTTTACCTCTACAGCTTTGAAGGATTTTGAAGGCTTCATTCGCAAGTCGAAGCGACAACAGAGCATCTCCGAAGTCCAACTCTCTCCGAGCAACAACGTCTTACTCTTCTCATTCAACTCAAATACTGCATTAATATCAGTGGTTTTAGATCGAGTAGATCCTGCACATAACACCCTAGACCACGTAACCAATGTAGGAACCTTGTCCTTAGAGCTATCAGTCTAGTTTCGCAGAATGTTCTGATTACTGTAGATATGATGATGATCTTCGCCGAGGGACCAAATCCGGCATCGTCGGTGGCATGGAGGCATTTGTTCAAGCAGTTGAGAAGAACTAAAATAATGCTAGAAATAATCAAATAAGAAGTCTAGGATTCAAAAATGAAGAGATGGAATGGACGGGTGAAGAGGAGAGACTACGGCTGATGATTACAGTAGTCTTGCCAGCGCCTCTCGAAACATGAAGGTTAAGAGGGTGAGAGACGCAATGGTGCTAGACATGATTGTTCAGCACCGTCTCAAACAATGGCCGCCAAATGATCTACCACGCCTTCCCATTCTTCTTATTCTCTTATAGCCGCTGATCAAAATCCTACTTCTCGTCCCTCTCCCTTGCGTTGGTGTTGGACATCATCCCCCTTCAAAGTTTCCACATAAATGATTAAAAAGAAAAAAGTGATTCTTGCCCAGAATCGGTAGACATTTTTATAGTATATACAATTTTTTTTAATAGACAAGCATTTAGGAGTTCAGTGTTTTTGACTTTTTTTAAATCCCTTCCTATTTGTATTTATGGAAACAAGGCAGCAGGATTGGCGTGAGAATTATAAAACCCTTCCTATTTGTATTTATGGAAACAAGGCAGAAGTATTGGCGTGAGAATTGGTTAGCAGCGAGTTTATGAAAAATAACAACTCATTCCTGTGGATTAAATCTCTTACTGTTGAGTTCATCATTTGTCTAGCTGCATTGTGTTTTTTTAAATGAGTTTAAACTTTGAGAAGAATTCATGGAGTTGGTGAAGAAAAGCCCTGAAAACATCAATGGAGATTTTAGTAAATCTAGCCATGAACAAGAAAAGTCAGGGAAGAGCAAGATGTAGATGTAAAAGAAGAAATAAAAAGAGAGAAAATACTCAAATGAGGGAAGAAAGAAAAGAAAGAAAAAAAAAAAAAAAAAAGAGAATTTGAAGTCCATTAATTAAAAAAGAAAATAGTCAACTTCATAAATTAAGTGAGAGAAGAAATAAATACTTACAATTATATTGATATGTTTAAAAGAGAAAATAGTCAACTTCATAAATTAAGTGAGAGAAGAAATAAATACTTACAATTATATTGATATGTTTAAAAGAGAAAATAGCCAACTTCCATAAATTAAGTGAGAGAAGAAATAAATACTTATAATTATATTTGATAAAATCATCAATGTTTAAAATTCTAAAAGAAGCCCCTTTGTACCCAAAAAAAAATATTCTAAATCTCCGACTAATGTAAGAGTTGAGTCTCTTCATGAACATATCTATAAATAAAATTACTGAAGCAAAAGATATTGTTTACATTAAATCAAAAAATGGAAGGAAAGTATAATTTTGGGATTTTGCTTGGGAGCAGTGCCTACGTGGCACTGCTCCGAGCAGCTCACGGCTGGATTTAAATCTTGCTTAGATCCTTGAATCTTCACCGTTCTATTTTTCCACATGCCAAATTCAATCACTTAAGTAATACTAAGGCGGTTTTACAAGATAAACCAAATGATTAACGAACCAGCGAATTGACCAAACGATGACTCAAAAGAATCAAAACCCCCTTTACCTTTCGTCTTCCTCCTTTAATCTTGAACGAAAAAAACGACTGCAATCAATCGACACAGAGCTTTCCTCTTCAAATCTTTGTACCAAGCAAAATCCTAGAAATCTATGAATTTAATTAGATAGAGTTTGGAAATGGTATTAGGACTTTGTACCACAGATCAAAATCCTCAAACGTCGTCTAAATCTGAACCATTTTTTCTCTTTAACCTCCGATTTCTTGTAGTATAAAAAGAAACAGATCTTTGCATGAAACTACTGCCACTGCTAGTCCCACTTAGCACATGAAAGCTACCACCTGTATCACCGCCCTTGGTACCTGTAGGCTTAACCATTGTCGAGCCACTAAAACCCTTGAAATAGGTTCCTGAACTAGCAGGTCCATCTTTAGCAATTCTTGTAGAGATCTTCCTCTTTTCATCAGTTCTTGTAAACTGAAACTCCTCCTCTGGGAAAAGAGCAAAGGATTGGAACTGATAGTGTTGGATGACGATGAATAGAGGAATCTCTGGTTTTGGATAATCTTCTTGATCCTTTGCTCTATCTAATTAAATTCATGATTTCATGGATTTTGCTTGGTACAAAGATTTGAAGAGTAACAGTTGTCCGAGTCGCTTGCAGTCGTTCTTCCCTGTTCAAGATCGAAGGTCCCGTTCAAGATGAAGGAGGAAGACGAAAGGTAAAGGGGGGTTTTGAATCATCGTTCGAATTGGTTCGGTCAATTTGCTGGTTCGTTAATCATTTGGTTTATCTTGTAAAACCGCCCTAGACTCACTTAAGTGACTGAATTTTGCATGTGGAAAAATATAACCGTGAAGATTCAAGGATCTGAGTAAGATTTAAATCCAACGGTGAACTGCTCGGAGCAGTGCCACGTAGGCACTGCTCCCAAGCAAAATCCATAATTTTGTGGGGGAAAAAAGAAACTCTTACACACAAAAGAAAGATAGGCATTTATTTTGTGCATAGTTAGGTATGTTGAAATAACATTTTTTTATTGTTCATATACGTTTGATCATGATAAATACTTCTTAGGCATGAATTAGAATTTGTTTCTTATTGCAAGTAGTTTCCTTCGTTCGTACAACCTTCAAACTTGTGTTCCTACAAATTAATTATTCATGATTTTAAAATGGTTCAAAACCAAAACTGAGACATGTATTAAATGGATCTTACAATTGTACAACCATGTCAGTAGGAAATTGTAGTCTATATTTCTCTATCAAACACGAATAAATGTGGAAAGGCCAAGTCAATTGGCATGTCTTACTTGATTATGTTTCTAACTTTGTTCGACCCAATATGCTAAATTGCTTTCTACCCTTCTATATTTATCAAACCAGGCCATTGCACAATGGGATGAGCTACACAACTAGCCATCTGAACATATAATGAATTCCATATTCTCAATAAAACTGAAAACAAGATGTTTGGTCATTCCAACCCAAAAAAGGAACAAAAAGAAAAGTATTATGTTGAACACCATCTTAACTCCATTGAGACTTGAGACCATTGAATAGGTATGTTTGAAAGCCAAAAAGTAAATTGGCCCACTACGGAAGAGACAAACCAATTGAATTCAATTAAAGGAACGGAAAATTGGGATTTCAAATACATCAACGGAGAAGGAGACCACATCACAGTAATGTAACATTACATTTAATACAACCATTGCAACATCACCTCAATCGTATAATGTGCAAACTGCAACAAACCACAAACAATCCAACAATGCAAATTAGAAGACAGTGAGCTTCAGATGGTATACAAACATTACAACCCAAAAAATAAGGCAATGAACCACGTGCATATGCACGTGTTATTTTCCTAGTATGTATAAATAGGTACCTGTACATGTATAACTTAACTTTATCATTAGATATTCAATTGAGAAGTATTAAAGTTAACATATAACCAAGAGACCTCAAAGAATGTATATCACTTAAATTTGTAGATCTAGATCATAGTATTCAAAGCAGTTTCTCAAGTATAAAAACAATTTTTATAAATGATGTAAGAACAACAACATTAAGGAAATAGTACAGATGTTACGAAATTTAATTGTATTATAATAAAAATTGATTCAAAATGCTAGTATAAATTGTGATTATTGCTGGTCCTAGTGGGGTTTATTAAGAAAGGCTTTTCCATTCTTTCCTTCAACACGAAATTTACTCAACAAGAACAATATCAGTATGAAGAAGGCATTCCCGAATCTATAATAACAAGAACAATAACAACATAACAATAATAAGCAGCATTGATGGAAACTCGAGAATTTCTGGCAATGTATCATAAAGGGATCCCTACAGCTGTGACGAATGAATCATGCAAACAGAAACTTGGATATAAGTTTGAGATGGAGTCCTAGTCAGCGATGGAGTCCTAATTGGAATCAATTTTAAAATTAAGATTCCTTCTGATTAATTAGTTGATATTTTTGCAAGTTATCTTCTTTTATTTGTGGTTGTTATTTATTGAGTTGTAAATGGGATCTAATCTATAAAGGATTCCCTAGTTGAGTTAGGTTTCCAAGATTGAGTCTAAGTCTTTCCCCTCCAATTGTAAGGCTATATATAGCTCACTGTCCACCCTACCTCATTGTAACACATGTTGAATTGAATAAAGAAAACAGAGTCTTGAGGGAATTGAGTCATGGTCTTCTTGTGAGCACCACCGCTGGATTTGGAGAAGATGATCTCAAAAACAAGCAAGTTCTTCCATCTTCCAGCAGCAATTCAGCAACTACAGCAGCTCTATAACCTAATCCAAGTAAATACAGCCACCCCAGCGCCTCTCCTAGCCCATGGCCCCCACCCCACCCTTTTCCTCCTATGACAGCCTACAAAGAACCCTCCTCACCCCTGCGGCAACCCTAGAAACTCCACCCACCCTTCCCCATACCCAGCAGCATCCCTCCCCCATCTCTTTCTCTCTCTTTCGCTCCTCCCCTTCCCCATTTGGATCTTGCCACAGTAGTAGAATAGAAAAGAAAGAAAGGTAAGATCCCAAGATCCAACCAAGAAAAGGCAAGATCCCAAGATCCAACCAAGATCCCAAGAAGCCTACCCAAGAATCACTTCTACACCTAAAAACCAACCCATAACATCCCTAAACCTTCCCATACCCAGCCACAGGCTTCCCAAATCATCCTAAGGTAAGCCTAGATATCACTAAACACACCACATGCTTCTTTGTTACAACCCAAATTGATTTTGTTAAAACCTTAGTCATCCCAACCAACCCATGGTGATTTTGTTAAACCCATTTAACCCAAAACCATTCCAAATTGAGTTTGTTGAATCCTAACTTGTCCCTAGGATTTTCCTAAACCCTAAATCTTCCCAAACTTGACTCTAAAACCATCCATAGCAAAGCTAGTTGTAGGAGTATCCCCATCTCTGGACTTAAAATTCTTCATTCCATTTTTCATCTAGCACTGCTGGTCAACTGCATTATGGTGCACAGTTATATCATTATGGGACTAAAATAAATGTGAAAACTGCTATCATTGGTTGCAGGGCTATCTGATAATTGATATTGATCAATCCAAGTTTATTTGCATGTTTCTTAAGCATCATAAATCTACCTTTAATGATAGATCCTATGACAGCAATGGCTATCATCCACTAGATTTTGATATTATCAACATTTACAAATTGATTAAAGCAAAATCTGAGAGACACTCTCGCAATCACAACTTGAACAAATCTAATCTTCTTCTTCATGATTCACACTTAAAGGACTTCTGACCCCTAAATAACATCCATCAGTTCCACCAATTGAGAATTTTATTCTTCTATCTTAATTCAAGGATGTCTGAGACCATTGGTTACTAAATTAACCTACTAGCAGCAATAAACTGAATGGATCTTCTGCAGTGAAATAGAAAAAGCCATAATACTCTAAAAGTCAAAACAAAATTGGATGAATTATCATTTCCTTTACCCACATCTAGAGTTTAAACATGGTTCAAAAGTATTCATAGATATACTGAAAGTGCTATTTTACAGGTAAGGGCATCCACACATTAATGCATCATTTGAAGAAGCTGCTTAGATATTAACATGTGGTGTCTGCATCTCCTCCGATTGAAAAATTCAGCTATGAAGGCTCCGAGCTCCCCCCTTAACTGGGTTACTCGATACCCATTTTTAAATAAGAATGATAATATCAGCCAGGTTGAATTTGCCAGTAGATTTCACTGAACATTCAGAAAAAATAAAATAAAATAAAATTAGCATCACCAGAAAATAATATTAGTTCTAGAAAAATACTACTGAAATTCTTCTCTAAGCACTTAAATGCATATCAAAAATTTTCAAAAGTATATGATCAACAAAACCATGTCATCCTCCTAAGCAGGAATAACATAACAAGAAAACCTGACGCGAAGAGGGCAAAATTGAAACACCTGGAACAATGATTTGCTTAAGCAGCACCAGCACTGCCCTCGCCCTTCTTCCTCTGTAACTTCTTCATATAGAATTCCAACTCCTTTGCTTCTAATATGTACCTGTTGAATGGAATTATGAGGCACAAGAAGCTGTAAACCAAACCAGACGAGGATGGAAGACCAGCAACATAAATGCAAAATATTTAGTACATTACAACCTACGGAAACTCAAGAAAAGAAACACCCTATTAGCATTAGAAGGGAAAAAGGCCTCTAAGAAAATAACTTCCATGGTTGGGTGGGAGCGCAATCAAATTCACATAAACCTTATATCAGAAACTTAAGTTTTGCAAATTCAGAAATTATAGCATTAACAGATAAGGCCTCTAAGAAAAGAACCTCCACGGTTGGGTGGGAGATGAAATCGATTTTACTTGTCCAACTCAACCAAAACAAATCACAACGACAAGCAGCGAGGAATTGCAAAATCTGATTCTTCATTCCATAAACAAGTTTTTATTTATGAGCAAACATAATATTATTTATTAAAAAAAAAAAAAAAAAAAAAAAAAGAAGAAGCAGCTGAAAGATGAAAGCTCAACTCACACTGCTTCAGTTGAGCTCCTAGAATCGGAAGGGGATGAGGTGCAATGCGGCAAGATGAAAGGCAAAGGGCGTTAGAGGAAGCCGAGATTAAGGCCACAGAATATCTGCGGAGCACATTACAGGATGAATTCGTTTTTGGAGGAAGAAAATAAGGAGGCTAAGTTGCGCACTGTACCTGAGGAATGAGCTTCGTTGCAAGCGAAATGATGGGAGAGGCTGGCGACGCAAAGAACCCAGGAATCCTATTTCACAACTACTGCTGAACATGAAAATCGAACTGAAAATAGCTTAAGGACTTGGAATCCAGATCTTGAGATACTAATGTTACAAGTGGTGAAAGCGATTCCAACTTACCTGAAGCTTCAGTTGTCTCAGAAGTTCGAGCATTTGATGATTCTGACTCTAGAAAAATCCTCAAAACCTCATTCATCCTCTCTGAAATTCTTCCAAAATCCCTAGGATTGAGAGAGAGCGAACCCAAGAGACGCAGGAAAGAGAAAGAGAGCAAGCTCGAGAATGAGGTTTTCAACTCTTCGTCTTCCAAAATCGGAAGTGAAAAATAGGCACGGCCGCGCGGGGTTGAGCGGGAGAAGTTTGAGAAAAGACAGCGGTATATTTTTCGGGAATACACTGTCGGTTTCTTAAAACTGCCACAGGTTAGGTATATTCGCTGCAAATGCTTAAATATTTAGTGGCATTAATAGACAAAACGTCACTAATATACTTATAAATTCTGATGGTTTTCAAAAACCGCCACTAAATGCGTGTTACTTTCACATTCTTCCATCCGCATCGGGGTGGGGTGAGTAGGTATTTAATAATTAGTGGCGCTTATATATTCTTAGTGGTGGTTATCATAAACCACCACTAAGTATATATTCTAATTAAGCATCATTAATTCCCTTTTTTCTTGTAGTGATGTGAGTTTAATGATCTTCTAAACAATGCTATTTGGACCCTTGTCCAACCTTTTCGAGGTTTAAATATTGTTGTTACAAGTGGGTGTTCCGTATTAAGAGAAAGGTTGATGGCAATCTTGATCGCGATACAAAACACGCCTTAATACCAAGGGATACAACCTGCATGAAGGCCTTGATTATCAACAAAAAGCTTAGCATGATAGTTGGTGTCAGTCTTCTTTCCAACTGAGTTTGCTATTATACTTGGAAAGACACATGGGTCCATAGTTGTATGGATAGACAAGGATTGATCTTCAATTATATGTTGACTTTGTAGTAGCACGAATGGTGGAATCTTGAAAATTTTCTCTTATGGTGCCTATGTATTCCTAGCTATTAGTTGAATGATGGATCATCTGTTCACTGAATTAGATATGGATCCATATAATGTAGTGTTAGAATGAATACTGAATAAAACATTGATTGAAACAAAAATGGATCAAAGCAATACAAAGCTTTAAAAGCAAAAAGAATAAAAATATGTTCATCCCTAAACTTACCCTTCAAGTGTTTCGAATTTAGAAAAATACAACGTTTTGTACCCAAGTGCCCAAACAAGAAGAAACATGAAGATGAAGAGGATAGCATTAGAAGCAAAAGGAACAATTGTTTTTGCTGAATTTACTAACATCTCTATTGTTGATGCATCAAGGAATGAGATAGGAGAAATAAATTGAAATAAATTTAGAGACCTGCATGAACTACTATACACTCTTAATAATTTAAAGGATGAAAGCAAGAGGACTAGGAAGCTAATTAAACAATCAAAGAGACAAACAAGCTAATGATTCAACAATTTGAAGGATGAAAGAAAGAGAACAAGGAAACAAACTTTTTTTTTTTTTGGAGGTATGAAACTAGATAACTTTGCCTTGATTACCTTTTTGAACCAATAACAAATGAACATGATGGAGGAGAGAAAAGCTGAATTTCGGTTGAGAGAGAAAATTATGTTGACGGCCAAAATTTGGAACCACCAGGGAGAGGGGAGGACCTCCAATCTGCTCAAGCGGGTGATTGATAGGTTTCTTACACTAGGTGTAATGGGGGGGGGATTCAAGAATTTCCTTGAAAACACTTCAAGAGCCGATTCACGCTGGAAAATATAGGTGTGTGGTGATTCCTTAGCCATTAAACAAGATGCAATGTAACTAGCTCACGTTTGCTCTAATTGGCAGGCTTGATTTCCGGTAAACTTCTATGGAGGAGGTGCAAAAGGAGGTGAAAGGCGTGGAAAATAGGGCTGCAATCAGCAAGCGTTCTATAGGGTAGAGGTTTGTTATTTTTCAATTCAATTATGAGGGCATTAGACGATGCTTGGAGACATGGTCCATGTAGGATTGGTTCTCAATTAGTGAGGTCTGAATGATGGAGGCCACGCTTTATCATTAATGCTTCCCAACTTTCTACAAAATTTGTTTGGGTGCAATTTCTCGTGTTGCCGTTAGAAAACTGGCATGTACGTGGAATTAGGCTTGTAAATGGATAGCCGAAATCGCCTCCGATCGCATCGTACGTTTGGGTATCCGACCGGAATTTTCTTCGGAATATCCGTTCCGCCGCTAGCGGTCGGTCGGATATTGCTTCGGTCGGATAATTCCGGATATTTTATCCGGATGGGTATTTCCTTTTCCTTAAAATAGATGATATCGGTTCGGTCGGTTCGGTCGTTTGTTTATAATAAAAATGTAAAAGTGACAATTATCGGATATTTTCGGATCGGTTTTATCGGATATCCGGTAAAGTTTCGGATTCGGATTCGGATGCCTTCTCTAAATTTTTGCCGGTTCGGTTCGGATGGTTTGCTTCGGTTCGGTTCGGATCGTGTTCCGGCCGTCCGGTCCTTTGGCCTCGTGGAATGTTTTGAATTGCGAAGGCAGTATGTCATCCTTTTGCACGGACAATAGAAAGAAGGAAGGAATGTTTGTGAACTTTGCCCATGTCCTGGATCAACTAGACAAAGAATTTGAGCAAGTGAGTGACGCTCAAGTTGAGTGGAGTAAACATAAATAAGGGAAGCTCTTTAGTTTTAGTCAAAGAGCAGTGTAGGAGGATAAGAAGAAAATGTTTTCCTCCAGTAGGGGATTTTGTCACTCAGTAGTCCAATGTACCTTACAAAAATGTTGACCTTCTGTGGTGGTGGAAAAACTGCTGGTGATAGGGAAGAAGACCCTCAACGGAGCTCCGATGGTGCAAGATGCGGTGGATGGCGTGGATAGGCAGGAATCCATTTTGAGCAAAACTCTAACAAATTTAGCAAGAAATTTTGTGGAAACCTCCACTTTTTCTTAGTCCTATGATGCTCATAAGCTGTAGATGTAACTATGTTCCACGAGGAAGGGATGGATGATTCGTAGAGGTTTAAATTTTGAAAATTCTGAAAAGGGCAGAATAGTAACCACGTCACCAATAGAGGGGCCCATACAAAGCAAGTTTCCCAAGAGGGGGGATTCTCATAGTCGGATTATGGGGAGAACTTGGAGCCTACCACGAATCAAATTGAGGGGGCGCCCGAGGAAGAGATGGATGATGAAGTGGATTCTAGAGTTTTTTATATTTTGAAAATTCACAAAATTTCGAAGATGATAAAGTGGACACATTGCCAAAAGAGGGGGCCAACACAAAGCAATTAGGACAGGAGCTAGATTCTCAGAATTCAATTTCTAGGGAGAACTTTGAGTATACCAAGAATTAAATTGAGGTGGCCCATATGGAATCTCCTCTATATATGGAGGGTGAATTGACCATTGATAAAGTATCTCATGATTTAATGGTCAATCCAACGGTTCGGTTGAGTGTTGCAGTGAGGCCAAGACATTATGTTATTGGCTGAACTAGTGGGGAAAAAAGGGCAACTTGGTGGGCAAGGGGGAAGGAATCAACCTCGCTCAGAGTTTGTGGGTTTATATAATTAAAGGGTGATCTCAAACATTAACAGTAGCCAAAGGGAGATTGCTGTTGAAGAAATTGATCGACTCTTGGTGGAGAAAGAAAACATTAGGATCAGATCAAACTAATATTATTGGCTCTTCTGATGAGGAAGGGGTTTTTCAAATTCATGACATTCTGTTAGAATAACATGGTGTGAGAAGAAGGCAAGTATCCATGCTATGCAAATGTAATTTTTCTTGATGTGATATTTTCTTTTTTCTATTCTTAATTAATACAAATAGCCTTTTATCTCAAAAAAAGAAGAAGGTAATTTTACCATACTTCAAAAATGAAACTTTCATCTAATGGGGTTTATTATGATACCATATCAAATCAATTCATATTATCTACTATAAGTACATGGTGCTAGAATAATATGGTAGATTTTTAATACCGTCTGCATTTGGAGACTGTACATAATGCTGAGTCAATATGAATATCTCATGATGATACCATGACAAACATATATGATATCATTACGTATTTATAACTCTATACCGAAAAAGTTCATCATCTTTGTTTGATGCATATTAATACCCTTAAAGTGGATTTTAGTAGATCTGTTTTTGAATTCGTACTAGAAATCTTTTCTTAGGTGCTTTTCTACCAAGAAACAGTTTTTCCCCCTCTTCCATTGAAAATTCCCTTATTTAGATATTTCCCTTGATGGTCCAGAGTATTAATAGGATTTGGTACAAAACAATAACCATGTTCATAATGCCTATATATACAAAAGGTATAATATTTCTTTGTCATTAAAAGCATCTGTCTAAGTACTTCACCAACACGAGCTTTTTACAAAGAAATGGCTTCACTCAAGCTTCAGTTAGTCTTTCTGTTCGTCCTCTCTCTTATTCTCTTTGCTGGATCTATGGGTAAGTGTCTCCTCTCTCTTGCTAGATTTTGTATCAGTATAGAAATAGAGATGCAAAAGCTATATTGATTCTTCCACTTTTCATTTTTATGCAGCAAGAGAAGTGAGGGAGTTAAGTGGAACTGCTAAGGATCCTGGTTTCACTTTCCAAGGACAGAAAATGATGTACAATGTGAAGGATATAATTGAAATTGCAGAGCAAAAAGAAAAACCTTGTTTCTCTTGCAAAGGAAACCATAGGGCGTAAACTCTTATGTCTTGGAGAGGGATGTGCAACTGGTCCTCAATGTGAAATAAATTATGAAAATGGAAGTCCTGTAATATGAAAGAATAAATAAATAAGAGAAAATTTCTGGTTCTTCTAGATACATACCTCCTATTTATTAATACTCTCTCACTAAAATTTTAAAATAAGAATTCTCAAGAAGCAAATTCTTGCCTCTCCTTTATCCAATCATGCCTACAAATTTAAGGGGAACAAAAAACTCTATTTGGTCTTCTAGGTGAATACACACTGTGCATCATAGTGAGGGTCATCGGGTTGGAAACTCGCTATCCTAACCACTGATATAATGTTTATTATAAAATATATTTATATATTTTAGTACTAAATTAGTATATACAATGTTCAGATAATCAGTTATACCTTACAATTTACGATTTTTTTTATTAGTTAACTTTGGTTTGGGCTCTAAAAAAGATTTATTTTCCATCTCTTCACCAGCTTCTCACAATTTATTTATTGTTTTCTCAATATTTTTAAAAATTTTCTTCTAATTTCATCTCTTGCCTTAATCTACCAAAAGATTTTTCTTATTTTTATTTTTACTTTGGGGGGGTTAGGGCGAGCCTTGAGTTTATCCTCATTTTCTTGGCCTAACCCCTGGAATGGAATCTTCCTCAATTGAGTAGGAGTCTTTACATTTTCCCACCATAATGGGGATTTCTCTTAGATGCTTAGCAACATCCATATATTTCTGTGGATCAAAATTTTCAATAGAACTTCAAAACTTAAATTTAGTAAATTAAATTTATGTACTTCAATTAAGAATAACACTTAATTAGATTGTTTTAATTTGTTGTAGAGCATAAATCAAATCCAAGGATTTAGATTTGAGGATTTAAGTTCAACAAACCTCAATATGAGGTGTGTAATTATTTGGATTCATATCCTCTACAATTTCTTAGTTGGGTTTTAATTTTAACTATTGGATAATTATCGTTTTGCCGCGAGGATAAGTATCAACAACCCTGGGTTAGGACATACCTCGACAATCTTGTTGGGTTTTAATTTTAACAGGACCCAGGAATTATAGGGGCTAGGAATTCTAGAGGATGTAGATCACACTCCTCCCAACCATGGAATAAAAAATCCATGAAAAAGGATACTCCATCTGTAGTGCTTGTCAACAAGGGAAAGGACATAAACTTCCATTTTATCATTCCACATCAATTTGTCATGGTGCCCAAGATCTAATTTGTCACACCCCACCCAACCAGATCCGGTCATACCTAGATACCCGTGGGGGTGATACATTGTAGGATCTAGGTTTTGTGACATTCCATACCAATATATGATATAGCATAATCAAAAGGACTAGAATAAATCAAGTTCACATATCAAATTATGAAATCTGAAGTATGAATTACAATCATCCAAGACTCAAATAAAAAAGCTATAAAATCAAAGTTCAAGGAAAGGAAGAGTGTCTGCAGCGGAAAATGTTCAAGAATCTTGGTAAAAGATACGCTCGCCTCTCTCAAATTAAATCAAAGTGTATATGTAGAAAAGTGCCATAAATGACACAAGAGATTTCCTATAGACGGCGAGTTCTCTATTACTAAAACCCAGCTCCATAGGAGCAGTCGTGGCATGAGCATGAAGCTTTTATGCGCTTCAACTTCTTCCTCAGCTGCTCCTTCAAGATAGCCTACCTGTGACAAATCCTCTATTCGAGAGGAGTTCTCAAAACCTGTGGAGAAATCTAATGAACACATACATATAAAGGAATAAGTTCCATAGAACTCATCGAGGTCAACTAACATTCATGTCATGCATCAAATCTCAATTTCCACATCATATTCATAAATGATGATATAAGTAATGACATTAATATATAAATGCAAGATTATGATATATGTTTTTAACTCTATCATGAAGATTATATGGTAGACATGCATTAAGTTTAAACACCAATCTCCTTTGGGTGGTCTTAGTCACTCTCCCTCAACAAGAGATGTTTATTGGGTTCTCCGCATTTGTTGGGTAAAATCCTGTCAAGCCATGGTTGAAGAGGTATAGGTCACCACTCTCTCACATCACCATTTAGCATGAGATATGGCGGGTGTCAGGGATAACTCTAGGCCCAATGCAAAGTCATATAGTCTCTCACAACATATGGTCCAGATATCTCCCCTTATGCCTAGTGCCCTTTTGGTTCGGTACCTTCCCACCTATGAATGGTATCCTCAACAGGAGGCATCTGTTGGATCCCATTCCTTAACCCAGTGATCATCTACATATAATGGACAGGATGCTCTCCATGTCATCTCATTGGTTGGTTACCAGTCTTGAGTGCCCAGAAGCCCTTATTTATTATATGCAACCCTCCAACCCTATGTTGAAGTGGGCTTGCTTGACACTTAGAACCGAACCATTGACATCAAAGGTTAACCGGCTTCAATACCCCTACCGGAAGGGTAGTAACACACATAAGGATACCTAGCCCAACATTTCTAGACTCCTAGCATTCATGCACTTAGGTCTAAATGCAAGCATATAAGGTCACTAGGGTAATAGGCAACCCACAACCCTAGCCGGTAAAAATAGAATGAGAGGAACAATCCCATTCAATGTCATTCACTATCATATCATTCTCCTATTGATAACAAAAGATTCAAAAGAAAGAATAATTCACATTCATATAATCATACCTTCCGTTTATCGCTAATGGAATGAAAATAGCAATACTTAAACATACAAGACATGGTTAGTTTCTTCCTCACCTTTCAACTTGATTTTTGTTTCTCAAAGTCACAATTTCACTCACGAGAGCCGGTGATTATGTTCAAAATAATCCTAATCATATAAGAGAAATAATAGACAGCAGTTGTAACTTAAATGGGTTTCAAAAGATATCCAAAATCATCTCACAAAAACCCAATTTGTGATACGGTTTAAAACCCGCCATTCTCAACCTAGTTTCGGTGAAAAGTCATTATTTCACCACCGATTCGAAGTCAAATTGAAACGAAACTTTGGGAGTGTTAATTAATAGCAATAGGGTCCTAAGGTATCATCAATTTGACCCAATTCATTCTCAATCAAAAAGCCCCAAATTTTGGCTCTTGCGAGTGCTTACGGGCGCTTGCCGGTGTCTATGAGAGTCAAAACGCGAAATCGTTTGTAACAATTCGCACAAACTACTCACAAACTAAAGGAAAACATAAATAAAAATATTTACAAGCATTCATTGCACCTAACATGCTTCACCTACGGAAATCCAACATTTAATGTGAAGAAACCTCACAAACTTATGTTTAAAGAAGAGTGTTTGAAGGATTCTCACCTTTTCCAATGATTCCGCTATGATTCAAGTCTCAGCCCGCCTTCGTGTGGGTGGGAGTCAAACTTCTCCTTGTTTTCCTCTCCTCTCCAAGCTTCAGCCTCGCCTTAGCATTATAAAATGCATGTAGGAGTGAATAGAAGCTTAAAATAGGGTTTTAAAACACAAATTCCCAATTTTGCTCCGACACTGGGGGGGAGGTCGGTCTAGGGCAGTCAACAGATCCAATCAACCAGCCCTTGGTTGACTGTTAAACCAAGGTCCAAATCGGTGATTAATGGCTTGAAAGAAAGGTCTTTTGACTGTCTTCGTTTGGGTATATTTACCTCGTCAATTGGACTCTCCATCGCCAATCTACGGACATGTCAAAATGATCTTTTAATACCGTCGTGATTGACTTTCTCTCTCCTCTTAATCCCTAGGAGAGGTGTCAAGTCATCATAAGGTTCATCAGCATTGGGTCCACTTTTGAATCTTTGGGCTCGACTTGAATGGTTCAAAGTTGTTGCCGACTCGAGACCCAGGTTTGAGGTCTCAAAGTCATGGGTTAACGGGTTAGAACTCCGGGGGATTTCACATAATCTATCCAGATATATGGGGCCCTTCTCCAATTCTCTTGACAGAAGGACATCCTTATTATGTTAGGTTTCTTGATGCTTTTAGTAAGTCTATTTGGATGTATTCAATTACCCTTAAATCTGAAGCTGTACCTATGTTTCAAAAGTTCAAAGTGTTGGTTGAGGATCATTTGAGCAGAAAATTAAGATATTTCATAGTGATTGGGGTGGGGAGTCCTTAACAATCTTGGATTTTCTTGAGCAAGCTAACACTTCATTTCGTATTACATGCCCTCATACACATGAATATAATGGATTTGCAGAATGCCAACATCGTCATATTGTAGAGACTGGGGTAGCCTTTCTTGCACATGCCTCTATTCCTTGGAATTTTTGGCAATATGCATTTATGACAACAGTTTTCTAATCAATCAGCTTCCCGCTCCTATACTACAAAATGTCTCTTCAATGTTTCGATTGCATGGTGCACATCCAACTTATGATCACTTATGGGTATTTGCATGTGCTTCCTACTACTTTTGCAACCCTATAGTCAATACAAGTTGGAATATAGGTCTGGTATATGCATTTTATTGGGGCATAGTGCTCGTCATAGTGGCTATATTTGCTTTAACAATGGCACAACCAAGAATGTCATTTCTCGGCATGCTTTTTTTCTTATGAAATCTATTTTCCTTTTCAGGAAAGCTCCTCTACTAGGTCATCTGTAACTACCCCTCAGCCTTCTCTACTTGGACTTCCTCCCATTCTACATTGGTTTTCTTTAACCATCTGCAGCCCTAGTGCATCAGCATTTCTCAACGCCTCACCATCCTCTCTACCTGTTTCCCCTTCACCTAGGACATCAGCTTCACCCTCTCCTTCTCCTACCACACCCATTCCCACTAATGACCTTGTGGTTGATGCGCCTATACTCCTCAACCTCCTCCCAAGCATCACCCCATGGTAACTCATCAACAAGATGGAACTCCCCATCCCAAAGTTTAGGGATCAACCAAAGCCCTTTTACCATTGAACCCACCTCCCTCACTATACCCAGAATGGCATCAAGTCATGGATGTGAGTTTAATGATCTTCTAAACAATGCTATTTGGACCCTTGTCCATCCTTTTGAATGTTTAAATATTGTTGTTACAAGTGGGTGTTCCGTATTAAGAGAAAGGTTGATGGGAATCTTGATCGATACAAAGCACACCTTAATACCAAGGGATACAACCAACATGAAGGCCTTGATTATCAACAAAGATCGTAGCATGATAGGTGGTGTCAGTCTTCTTTGCAACTGAGTTTGCTATTATACTTGGTAAGACACATGGGTCCATAGTTGTATGGATAGACAAGGATTGATCTTCAATTATATGTTGACTTGTGGTAGCATGAATGGTGGAATCTTGAAGATTTTCTCTTATAGTGACTATGTATTTCCTAGGTATTAGTTGGATGATGGATCATCTGGTCACTGGATTAGATATGGATCCATATAATGTAGTGTTAGAATGAATACTGAATAAAGCATTGATTGAAACAAAAATGGATCAAAGCAATACAAAGCTTTAAAAGCAAAAAGAATAAAAATATGTTCATCCCTGAGCTTACCCTTCAAGTGTTTCGATTAAAGAAAAATAGGACGTTTTGTACCCAAAGTGCCCAAACAAGAAGAAACATGAACATGAAGAGGATAGCCTTAGAAGCAAAAGGAAAATTTGTTTTTGCTGAATTTCCTAACATCTATGTTGTTGATGCATCAAGGAATGATATAGAAGGACAAATAAATTTAGTGGCCTGCATGAACTACTGTACACTCTTAATGACTTAAAGGATGAAAGCAAGGGGACTTGGAAGCCAACTAAACAATCAAAGAAACTGGCAAGCTAAGGATTCAACAATTTAAAGGATGAAAGAAAGAGGACTAGGAAACAAACATTTTGTTGTTGTTGTTGTAACAAACTAGGAAACTTTGCCTTGATTACCTTTTGGAACCAATAACAAACGAACATGATGGAGGAGGGAAAAGCTAAATTTCGGATGAGAGAAAATTTTAGTGACGGCCAAAATTTGTTGCCACTAGGGAGAGGGGAGGACCTCCAATCTGCTCAAGGGGGTGATTGGTAGGTTTCTTACACTGGGTGTATTGGGAGGGGTTTAGGAATTTCCCTGAAAAACCTTCCAGAGCCGATTCAAGATGGAAAATATAGGTGTGTGGTGATTCCTCAGCCATTGTATGAGATGCAATGTAACTAGTTAACGTCTACTTTAATTGGCAGGCTTGATTTCCGGTAAACCACTATGGAGGAGGTACGAAAGGAGGTGAAAGTGTGGAAAGTAGTGTGCAATCAGCCTGCGTTCTATTGGGTAGAGATTCGTAAGTTTTCAATTCAATAATGAGGGCAATGGACGATGTTTGGAGGCATGGTCCATGTAGGATTGGTTCTCAATTAGTGAGGTCTCAATGATGAAGGCCATGCTTTAACATTAATGCTGCCCAACCTTTTACGAAATTTCTTTGGGTGTGTTTTCTCTTGTTGCCGTTGGAAAACTGGCATGTACGTGGAATGTTTAGAATTACAAAGGCAGTGGGTCATCCTATTGCACAAGACAATAGAACCAAAGGAAGGAATGTTTGCGAACTTTGCCCATGTCCTGGTTCAACTAGACAAAGAATTGGAGCAAGTGAGCGAGGCTCAAGTTGAGTGGAGTAAACATGGATAAGGGAAGCTCTTTAGTCTTAGTCAAAGAGCAGTGTAGGAGGATGGAAAGAAAATGTTTTCCTCCAATAAGCGATTTTGTCACTCGGTAGTCCAATGTACCTTAAAAAAATCTTGACCTTCTGTGATGATGGAGAAGCTGCTGGTGACGGGGAAGAAGACCATCAACGGAGCTCCGATGGTGCAAGATGCGGTGGATGGCGTGGATAGGTAGGAATCCATTTTGAGCAAAACTCTAGCAAATTTAGCAAGAGATTTTGTGGAAACCTCCACTTTTTCTTAGTCCTATGATGCCCAAAAGCTGTAGATATCTCTAGGTTCCATGGGGAAGAGATGGATGAATCATAGAGGTTTAAATTTTGAAATTTCTGAAAAGGGCAGAATAGTAACCACGTCACCAATAGAGGGGGCCCATACAAAGCAAGTTTCCCAAGAGGGGGGATTCTCACAGTCGGATTATGGGGAGAACTTGGAGCCTACCACGAATCAAATTGAGGGGATGGATGATGAAGTGGATTCTAAGAGTTTTTTAGATTTTGAAAATTCACAAAATTTCAAAAATGATAAAGTGGTAGACACATTGTTGAAAGAGGGGGCCAACAAAAAGCAATTAGGACAGACGGTAGATTCTCATAATTCAGTTTATGGGGAGAACTTTGAGTCTACAAAGAATTCAATTGAGGTGGCCCATTTGGAATCTCCTCTATACATGGAGGGTGAGTTGACCGTTGATAAAGTATCTCATGATTTAATGGCCAATCCAACAGTTCAGTTAAGTGCTGCAGTGAGGCCAAGACGTTGTGGTATGTGCTTAACCATTGGGGAAAAAATGGCAACTTGGTTGGCAAGGGTGAAGGAATCAACCTCGCTCACAGTTTGTGGGTCTAGATGATTAAAGGGTGATCTCAAACAGTAGCTGAAGGGAGATTGCTTTTGAAGAGATTGATCGAGTCTTAGTGGAAAAAGAAAACAGTAGGATCAAATCAAACTTAGATTATTGGCTCTTCTGATGAGGAAGGGGATTTTCAAATTGATGACATTCTTTTAGAATATCAGTGGTGTAAGGAAGAAGGCAAGTTTCCATGCTTTGGAAATGTAATTTTTCTTGATGTGATATTTTCTTTTTTCTATTCTTAATTTAATACACATATCCTTTTAGCTCAGAAAAAGAAGGTTTAGAGAGCTACCATAGCCCTTTTACCATTGAACCCACCTCCCTCACTATGCAAACAAATACCCAGAATGGCATCAAGCAATGGATTGCGTTTAATGATCTTCTAAACAATGCTATTTGGACCCTTGTCCATCCTTTTTGAGGTTTAAATATTGTTGTTACAAGTGGGTGTTCCGTATTAAGAGAAAGGTTGTTAGCAATCTTGATCATTACAAAACACGCCTTAATACCAAGGGATACAACCAACATGAAGGCCTTGATTATCAGCAAAGATCTTAGCATGATAGTTGGTGTCAGTCTTCTTTCCAACTGAGTTTTGCTATTTTACTTGGTAAGACACATGGGTCCATAGTTGTATGGATAGACAAGGATTGATCTTCAATTATATGTTGACTTGTGGTAGCATGAATGGTGTAATCTTGAAGATTTTCTCTTATAGTGCCTATGTATTTCCTAGGTATTAGTTGGATGATGGATCATCTGTTCACTAGAGTAGATATGGATCCATATAATGTAATGTTAGAATGAATACTGAATAAAGCATTGATTGAAACAAAAATGGATCAAAGCAATACAAAGCTTTAAAAGCAAAAAGAATAAAAATATGTTCATCCCTGAGCTTACCCTTCAAGTGTTTTGATTATAGAAAAATAGGACGTTTTGTACCCAAAGTGCCCAAACAAGAAGAAACGTGAAGATGAAGAGGATAGCCTTAGAAGCGAAAGGAAAATTTGTTTTTGCTGAATTTACTAACATCTCTATTGTTGATGCATCTATGAATGAGAAAGAAGGAGAATAAATTTATAAGCCTAGGTGAACTACTATACATTCTTAATGATTTGAAGGACTAAAGCAAGAGGACTAGGAAGCTAACTAAACATTCAAAGAAATAGCAAGCTAATGATTCAACGATTTAAAGGATGAAAGAAAAAGGACTAGGAAATAGACTTCTTCTTTTTTGTTGTTGTATAAAACTAGGTAACTTTGCCTTGATTACCTTTATTGAACCAATAACAAATGAACATGATGGAGGAGAGAAAATTTGAATTTCGGATGAGAGAAAATTTTGGTGACGGCCCGAATTTGCAACCACCAGAGAGAGGGGAGGACCTCCAATCTTCTCAAGGGGTGATTGGTAGGTTTCTTTTACTGGGTGTAATAGGGAGGGGTTCTGGAATTTCCCTGAAAAACCTTCTAGAGCTGATTCGAGCTGGAAAATATAGGTGTGTGGGGATTCCTCAGCCATTGTATGATATGCAACGTAACAAGTTCATATTTGCTCTTATTGTCAAGCTTGATTTCCGGTAAACCACTATGGAAGAGGTGCAAAATGAGCTGAAAGTGTGGAAAGTAGGGCTGCAATCAGCCTGCATTCTATAGGGTAGTGGTTTGTAATTTTTCAATTCAATTATGAGGGCAATTAATGGACGACGTTTGGAGATGTGGTCCACGTAGGATTGGTTCTCAATTAGTGAGGTCTCAACAATGGAGGCCATGCTTTAACATTAATGCTGCCCAACCTTCTATGAAATTTGTTTGGGTGTGTTTTCTTGTGTTGCCGTTTGAAAACTGGCATGTATGTGGAATTTTTTGAATTACGAAGGCAATAGGTCATCCTATTGCACAAGATAATAGAACGAAGGAAGGAAGGCTTGCGAACTTTGCCCATGTCTAGGTTCAACTGGAGAATTGGAGCAAGTGAGTGAGGCTCAAGTTGAGTGGAGTAAACATGGATAAGGGATGATCTTTAGTTTTAGTCAAAGAGCAGTGTAGGAGGATGGGAAGAAAATGTTTTCCTCCAATAGGCGATTTTGTCACTTGGTAGTCCAATGTACCTTATAAAAATCTCAACCTCCTGCGATGGTGGAGAAGCTGTTGGTGACTGGGATGAAGACCCTCAACGGAGATGCGGTGGATGGTGTGGATAGGTAGGAATCCATTTTGAGCAAAACTCTAGCAAATTTAGCAAGAAATTTTGTGGAAATCTCCACTTTTTCTTAGTCCTATGTGCTAAGAAGCAATAGATGTATCTAGGTTCCATGAGGAAGAGATGGATGATTCGTAGAGGTTTAAATTTTGAAAAATTTTGAAAAGGGCAGAATAGTAACCACGTCACCAATAGAGGGGGCCCATACAAAGCAAGTTTCCCAAGAGGGGGAATTCTCATAGTCAGATTTTGGGAGAACTTGGAGCCTACCACGAATCAAATTGAGGGGGCGCCCGAGGAAGAGATGGATGATGAAGTGGTTTCTAGAGTTTTTTAGATTTTGAAAATTCACAAAATTTTGAAAATGATATAGTGGTAGACACATTGCCAAAAGAGGGGGCCAACTCAATGCAATTAGGACAGGAGGGAGATTCTCAGAATTTAGTTTCTAGGGAGAACTTGGAGTCTACCAATAATTCAGTTGAGGAGGCCCACGTGGAATCTCCTCTATACATGGAGGGTGAGTTGACCATTGATAAAGTATCTTATGATTTAATTGTCAATCCTACGGTGGGCAGGCCAAGACGTTGTGGTATTGGCTTAACCAGTGGAGAAAAAATAGCAACTTGGTGGGCAAGGGAGAAGGAATCAATCTCGCTCAGAGTTTGCGAGTCTAAATGATTAAAGGGTGATCTCAAACAGTAGCCGAAAGGAGATTGCTTTTGAAGAAATTGATCGACTATTAGTGGAGAAAGAAAATAGTAGGATCAAATCAAACTTCAATTATTGGCACTTCTGTGAGGAAGGGGTTTTTCAAATTGATGACATTCTTTTAGAATATCAGGGGTGTAAGGAAGAAGGCAAGTATCCATGCTTTGCAAGTGTAATTTTTCTTGATGTGATAGTTTCTTTTTCTATTCTTGATTATTACAAATGGCCTTTTATCTCAGAAAAAGAAGAAGGTAACTTTACCTTACTTCGAAAAGGAAACTATCATCTAAATGGGGTTTATTATGGTACCATATCAAATCAATTCATATTATCTACTATTAAGTACATGGTGCTAGAATAATATGGTAGATTTTTAATACCGTCTGCATTTGGAGACCGTACATAATGCTGAGTCAATATGGATATCTCTTGATGATACCATGACAAACATATATGATATCATTACGTATTTATAACTCTATACCGAAAAAGTTCATCATCTTTGTTTGATGCATATTAATACCCTTAAAAGTAGATTTTAGTAGATCTCTTTCTGAATTCGTACTAGAAATCTTTTCTTAGGTGCTTTTCTGCCAAGAAACCGTTTCCCCCCCCCCCCCACCCTCTTCCATTGAAAATTCCCTTATTTAGGTATTTCCTTGATGGTCCAGAGTATTAATAGGATTTGGTACAAAACAATAACCATGTTCATAATGCCTATATATACAAAAGGTATGATATTTCTTTGTCATTAAAAGCATCTGTCTAAGTACTTCACCAACACGAGCTTTTTACAAAGAAATGGCTTCACTCAAGCTTCAGTTAGTCTTTCTGTTTGTCCTCTCTCTTATTCTCTTTGCTGGATCTATGGGTAAGTGTCTCCTCTCTCTTGCTAGATTTCGTATAAATATAGAAATAGAGATGCAAAAGCTATATTGATTCTTCCACTTTTCATTTTTATGCAGCAAGAGAAGTGAGGGAGTTAAGTGGAACTGCTAAGGATCCTGGTTTCACTTTCCAAGGACAGAAAATAATGTACAATGTGAAGGATATAAGTGAAATTGCAGAGCAAAAAGAAAAACCTTGTTTCTCCTGCAAAGGAAACCATAGGGCATAGACTCTTATGTCTTGGAGAGGGATGTGCAACTGGTCCTCAATGTGAAATAAATTATGAAAATGGAAGTCCTGTAATATGAAGGAATAAATAAATAAGAGCAAATTTCTGATTCTTCTAGATACATACCTCCTATTTATTAATACTCTCTCACTAAAATTTTAAAATAAGAATTCTCAAGAAGCAAATTCTTGTCGCTCCTTTATCCAATCATGCCTACAATTTTAAAGGAACAAAAAACTCAATTTGGTCTTCTAGGTGAATACACACTGTGCATCATAGTGAGGGCATCGGGTTGGAAACTCCCTATCCAAACCACGGATATAATTTTTATTATAAAATATATTTATATAGTTTAGTAAAATTTTAGTACTAAATTAGTATATCGAGTGTTTAGATAATCAGTTATACCTTACAATTAAGATTTTTTTATTAGTAACTATGGTTTAGACTCTAAAAAAGACTTCTTTTCCATCTCTTCACCAGCTTCACCAGCTTCTCACAATTTCTTTATTGTTTTCCCAATATTTTTATAAATTTTCTTCTAATTTTATCTCTCACCTTCAATGATTCAACCTACTAAAAGATTTTTCTAATAATAAGTACTTTTATTCAAGGATTATTTCTTAATTTTATTTTTACTATGGGGGGGGGGGGTTTGGGCGAGCCTTGATTTTATCCTCATTTTCTTTGCCTAACCCCTGGAATGGAATCTTTCTCAATTGAATAGGAGTCGTTATATTTTCCCACCATAATGGGGATATTTCTCTTTAGATGCTGAGCAACATCCATATTTTTTTGTAGATCAAAATTTTCTCTAGAATTCCAAAATAATTTGAGTAAAATTAATGTACTTCAATTAAGAATTACATTTAATCGACATTTAACCAGATTGTTTTAGGGCCTGTTTGGTTACATGAATCTAAGAATTATACCCGTTTGGTTGTAAAAATCTCTAGATTGATGAAATCTAGAGATTCGCCTTTTTACACTAAAAACGCCCTAAACGTGAATCTGTAGATTTATGGGTAAGGGGTGAAATCCAGAGATTTCAAAAAACTATACATTTGCACATTCACAAAAATCACGTTGATCAAATAGTTTTTTAGGATGAATCCACAAATTTCATTCCACAACCAAACATTTTATTTTATAAATTATGACTCCATAGATTTGAAATCTCTAGATATTTGAAATCTCCAGACTCATGTAACCAAATAGGCCCTTAATTTGCTGTATAGCATAAATTAAATCCAGAATTTAGATTTGAGGATTTAAGTTGAACAAACCTCAATATGAGGTGAGTATTTATTTGGATTCACATCCTCTACAATTTCTTAGTTGGGTTTTAATTGTGACTATTGGATAATTATCTGTCAAGGTGTCACAATCCTTGATATGAATTACAGGTAAATATAGGGGCCAGGAATTCTAGAGGATGTAGATCACACTCCTCCCAACCATGGAATAAAATATCCACGAAAAAGGAATCTCCATCTGTAGTGCTTGTCAACAAGGGAAAGGACATAAACTTCCATCTTATCATTCCACATCAATTTCTCATGGTGCCCAAGATCCAATTTTCCACACCCCACCCAGCCAGATCCGATCATACCCAGATACCCGTGGGGGTGATACACTGCAGGACGTAAATTTTGTGACATTCCAAAGAAATATATGATATAGCATATTTAGAAGGACAAGAATAAATCAATTTCACATATCAAATTATGAAATCTGAAGTATCAATTACAATCATCCAAGACATAAATAAAAAAGTTATAAAATCAAAGTTCAAGGAAAGAAAGAGTGTTTGCAGCGGAAAATGTTCAAGAATCTTGGTAAAAGATGCCCTTGTCTCTCTCGAATTAAATCAAAGTGTAGATGTAGAAAAGTGCCATAAATGACATAAGAGATTTCCTATGGATGGCGAGATCTCTACTACTAAAACCCAGCTCTATAGCAAGCATCGTGGCATGAGTATGAAGCTTTGTGTGCTTCAACTTCTTCCTTAATTGCTCCTTCAAGATATTCTCCCTGCGACGAATCCTCCATTTCAGAGGAGTCATCATAACCTGTAAAGAAATCTAATGAACAAATACATATAAATGAATGAGTTCCATAGAACTCAGCGAGGTCAACTAACATTCATGTCAAGCATCAAATCGCAAATTTCACATCATATTCATAAATGATGATATAAGTAATGATATTAATATATATAAATGCAAGATTATGATGTATGCCCATAACTCTATCATGAAGTCTCTATGGTAGACATGCATTAAGTTTAAACACCAATCTCTTTTGAGCGGTCTCAGTCACTCTCTCTCAACAAGAGATGTTTATTGGGTTCTCCACACTTGTTGGGTAAAATCCTATCAAGCCATGGTTGGGGTATAAGTCACCACTTTCTCACATCACAGTTTAGCATGAGATATGGTGGGTGTCAGGGATAACTCTAGGCCCAATGCAAAGTCATATAGTCTCTTACAACATATGGTCTGGATATCTCCCCTTATGCCTTTTTGGTTCGATACCTTCCCACCTATGAATAGTATCCACAATGGGAGGCATCTATTGGATCACATTCCTTAACACAGTGGTCATCCACATATAATGAATAGGATGCTCTCCATGTCCTCTCATTGGTTGGTTACTAGTCTTGAGTGCGCAGGAGCCCATATCTATTATATGCAATGCTCCCACTCTATAATGAAGTGGGCCTGTTTGACACCCAGAGTCGAGCCACTAACATCACGGGTTAATCAACTTCAATACTCTTATCATAAGGGTAGTAGCACTCATAAGGATAACTAGCCTAACATTTATGGACACCTCGCATTCATGTACTTAGGTCTAAATGCAAGCATATAAGGTCAATAGGGTAATGAGCAACCCACAACCCTAGCCAATAAAAATAGAATGAGAGGAATAATCACATTCAATGTCATTCATTCTCATACATTCTCATATTGATAACATAAGATTCAAAAGAAAGAATAATTCACATTCATATAATCATACCTTCCGTTCGCGCAAAGTTACGCACAAGCATATCATGATAAATATCAACTAAAGCAATTTATATTGCTAATGGAATGAAAATAGAAATACTAAAACATACAAGACGTGGTTAATTTATTCCTCACCTTTCAACTTGATTTTTCTTTCTCAAAGTCACAATTTAACTCTCGAGAGCCGGTGGTTATGTTCAAAGTAATCCTAATCATATAAGAGAAATAATAGACATCAATTAGAACTTAATTGGGTTTCAAAAGATATCCAAAATCATGTCACAAAAACCCAATTTGTCATATGGTTTTAAACCTGCCATTCTCAACCTAGTTTTGTCGAGAAGTCATTATTTCACCACCAATTCAAAGTCAAATTGAAACAAAACTTTGGGAGTGTCTAATTAATATCAATAGGGTCCTAAGGTGTCATCAATTTGACCAATTCATTCTCAATCAAAAAGCCCCAAATTTTGGCTCTTGTGAGTGTTGGCGGGCATCTCTGAGAGTCAAAACACGAAATTGTTTGCAACAATTCACACAAACTACTTACAAACTAAAGGGAAACATAAATAAAAATATTTTCAACCATACATTGCATCTAACATACTTCAACTACCAAAATCCAACAATTAATGTGAAGAACCCCCCCCCCCCCCGACTTATGTTTAAAGAAGAGGGTTTGAAGAATTCTCACATTTTCCAATGATTCTACTATGATTAGTGTCTCGGCGCACCTTTGTGTGGGTGGGAGTCGAACTTCTCCTTGGTTTCCTCTCCTCTCCAAGCTTCAGCCTCGCATTAGCATTATAAAATGCGTGTAGGAGTGAATAGAAGCTTAAAATTGGATTTTAAAACACAAATTCCCGATTCTGCCAATTGACCCCTAAACCAAGGTCTGAATCGGGTGATTAATGGCTTGAAATAAAGGTCTTTTGACTATCTTCATCTGGATATATTTACCTCATCGATTGGACTCTCCATTGCCTGTCTACGGACATGCCAAAAACGTCTTTTAATACCATCGTGATTGACTTTCTCTCTCCTCTTAATTCCTAGGAGAGGTGTTGATTCATTGTAAGGTTCATCCATCAGCATTCGATCCACTTCCGAATCTTTGGGCTCTACTCGAATGGTCCAAAGTTGTTGCTGAGTCGAGGCCCAGGTTCAAAGTCTTGAAGTCATGGGTTAACGGGTTAGAAATCCGGGGATTTCACATAATCTATCCAGATATCTGGGGCCCTTCTCCAATTCTCTCAACACAAGGACATCCTTATTATGTTAGGTTTCTTGATGCTTTTAGTAAGTCTATTTGGATGTATTCAATTACCCTTAAATCTGAAGCTTTACCTATGTTTCAAAAGTTCAAAGTGTTGGTTCAGGATCATTTGATCAGAAAATTAAGATATTTCATAGTGATTAGGGTGGGGAGTCCTTAACAATCTCTCATTTCTTGAGCAAGCAAACACTTCATTTCGTATAACATGCCCTCATACACATGAATAGAATGCATTTGCAGAATGCCAACATCGTCATATTGTTGAGATTGAGCTGGCCATTCTTGCCCATGCCTCAATTCCTTGGAATTTTAGGCAATATGCATTAACCACAACAGTTTTCTAATCAATCAGCTTCCAACCCCTATACTACAAAATGTCTCTCCAATGTTTCAATTGCATAGTGCACATCCAACTTATGATCACTTATGGGTATTTGGATGCACTTGCTACCCACTTTTGCAACCCTATAGTCAATACAAGTTGGAATATAGGGCTGGTATGCATTTTCTTGGGGGATAGTGCTCGTCATAGTGGCTATATTTGCTTTAACAATAACACAACCAAGATTGTCATTTCTCGGAATGTTTTTTTTATTAAAGCTATTTTCCTTTTCAGGAAAGCTCCTCTACTAGGTCATCTATGACTACCCCTCAGCCTTCTCCTTCCATTCTACATTGGTTTGCTTTAACCAACTGCAGCCCTAGTGTATCAGCATTTCTCAACACCTCACCATCCTCTCTACCTGTTTCCCCTTCACAAGAAGAAACATGAAGATGAAGAGGATAGCCTTAGAAGCAAAAGGAAAATTTGTTTTTGCTGAATTTACTAACATCTCTATTGTTGATGCATCAAGGAATGAGATAGAAGGAGAAATAAATTTAGAGGCCTGTGTGAACTACTATACACTCTTAATGATTTGAAGGATGAAAGCAAGAGGACTAGGAAGCTAATAAAACAATCAAAGAAACAAACAAGCTAATGATTCAACGATTTAAAGGATGACAAAAGAGGACAAGGAAACAGACTTTTGTTGTTGTTGTTGTATCAAACTAGGTAACTTTGCCTTGATTACCTTTTGGAACCAATAACAAACGAACATGATGGAGGAGAGAAAAGCTGAATTTCGGATAAGAGAGAAAATTTTGGTGACGGCCAAAATTTGCAACCACTAGGGAGAGGGGAGGACCTCCAATCTGCTTAGGGGGGTGATTGGTAGGTTTCTTACACTAGGTGTAATAGGGAGGGATTCAGGAATTTCCCTGAAAATCCTTCTAGAGCCAATTCACGCTGGAAAATATGGGTGTATGGTGATTCCTCAGCCATTGTACCAGATGCAATGTGACTAGTTCACGTTTGCTCTAATTGTAGGCTTGATTTCCAATAAACCACTATGGAGGAGGTGCAAAAGGAGATGAAAGTGTGGAAAGTATGGCTGCAATTAGCCTGCATTCTATAGGGTAGAGGTTTGTTATTTTTCAATTCAATTATGAGGGCAACGGACAATGCTTGGAGACGCGGTTCATGTAGGATTGGTTCTCAATTAGTGAGGTCTCAACGATGAAGGCCATGCTTTAACATTAATGCTGCCCAACCTTTTACGAAATTTGTTTGGGTGCGTTTTCTCTTGTTGCCGTTAGAAAACTGGCACGTACGTGGAATGTTTTGAATTACGAAGGTAGTAGGTCATCCTATTGCACAGGACAATAGAACGAAGGAAGGAATGTTTGCAAACTTTGCCCACGTCTTGGTTCAACTGGACAAAGAATTGGAGTAAGTGAGTGAGGCTCAAGTTGAGTGGAGTAAACATGGATAAGAGGAGCTCTTTAGTTTTTGTCAAAGAGTATTGTAGGAGCATGGGAAGAAAATGTTTTCCTCCTATAGGCAACTTTGTCACTCAATAGTCCAATCTACCTTAAAAAAATCTCGACCTTCTGTGGTTGTGGAGGAGCTCCGTGTGATGGGGAAGAAGACCCTCAATAGAGCTCCGATGGTGGAAGATGCGGTGGATGGTGTGGATAGGCAGGAGTGCATTTTGAGCAAAACTCTAGCAAATTTAGCAAGAAATTTTGGGGAAACCTCCACTTTTTCTTAGTCCTATGATGCCCAGAAGCTGTGAATGTATCTAGGTTCTACGAGGAAGAGATGGTTGATTCGTAGAGGTTTAAATTTTGAAAATTTTTGAAAGGGCAGAATAGTAACCACGTCACCAATAGAGGTGGCCCATACAAAGCAAGATTCCCAAGAGGGAGATTCTCATAGTTGGATTCTGGGGAGAACTTAGAGCCTACCACGAATCAAATTGAGGGGGCGTTTGAGGAAGAGATGGATGATGAAGTGGATTTTAGAGTTTTTTAGATTTTGAAAATTCACAAAATTTTGAAAATGATAAAGTGGTAGACACATTGCCGAAGGAGGGGGTCAACAAAAAGCAATTAGGACATGAGGGAGATTCTAAGAATTCAGTTTCTGGGGAGAACTTGGAGTCTATCAAGAATTGAATTGAGGGGGCCCGTGTGGAATCTCCTCTATACATGGAGGGTGAGTTAACCATTGATAAAGTATCTCATGATTTAATGGTCAATCCGGTGGTTCGATTGAGTGTTGCAGTGATGCCGGGATGTTGTGGTATTGGCTTAACCAGGGAGGAGAAAAAAGGGCAACTTTGTGGGCAAGGGGGAAGGAATCAACCTCGCTCAGAGTTTGCGGGTCTCGATGATTAAAGGGTGATCTCAAACAATAGCCGAAGGGAGATTGCTTTTGAAGAAATTGATCGACTATTGGTGGACAAAGAAAATAGTGGGATCAAATCAAACTTAGATTATTGGCTCTTCTGATGAGGAAGGGTTTTTTCAAATTGATGACATTCTTTTAGAATATCAGGGGTGTAAGGAAGAAGGCAAGTATCCATGCTTTGCAAATGTAATTTTTCTTGATGTGATATTTTCTTTTTTCTATTCTTAATTAATACAAATAGCCTTTTAGCTCAGGAAAAGAAGAAGGTAATTTTACCTTACTTCAAAAATGAAACTATCATCTAAATGGGGTTTATTATGGTACCATATCAAATAAATTCATATTATCTACTATAAGTACATGGTGCTAGAATGGTATGGTAGATTTTAATACCGTCTACATTTGGAGACCGTACATAATGTTGACTTAATATGGATATCTCTTGATGATACCATGACAAACTTATATGATACTTATAACTATATACTTAAAAGGTTCATCATCTTAGTTTGATGCATATTAATACCCTTAAAGTGGATTTTAGTAGATAGAGTTCGTTTTGCAAAAAAGGATCCAAAGAAAATCTGTTTTTGAATTCGTACTAGAAATCTTTTCTTAGGTGCTTTTCTACCAAGAAACAGTTTTGCCCCTCTTCCATTGAAAATTCCCTTATTTAGGTATTTCCTTTGATGGTCCAGAGTATTACTAGGATTTGGTACAAAACAATAACCATGTTCATAATGCCTATATATGCAAAAGGTATGATATTTCTTTGTCATTAAAAGCATCTATCTTAGTACTTCACCAACACGAGCTTTTTACAAAGAAATGGCTTCACTCAAGCTTCAGTTAGTCTTTCTGTTCATCCTCTCTCTTATTCTCTTTGCTGGATCTATGGGTAAGTGTCTCCTCTCTCTTGCTAGATTTTGTATCAATAGAAATAGAGATGCAAAAGCTATATTGATTCTTCCACTTTTCATTTTTATGCAGCAAGAGAAGTGAGGGATTTAAGTGGAACTGCTAAGGAAGTGGGAGATCCTAGTTTCACTTTCCAAGGACAGAAAATGATTGACAATGTGAAGGATATAAGTGAAATTGCTAAGCAAAAAGAAAAACCTTGTTTCTCCTGCAAAGGAAACCATAGGGCATAGACTCTTATGTCTTGGAGAGGGATGTGCAACTGGTCCTCAATGTGAAATAAATTATGAAAATGGAAGTTCTGTAATATGAAGGAATAAATAAATAAGAGAAAATTTCTTGTTCTTCTAGATACATACCTCCTATTTATTAATACTAAAATAAGAATTCTGAAGAAACAAATTCTGCCTCTCCTTTATCCAATCATGCCTACAATTTTAAAGGAACAAAAAACTCAATTTGGTCTTCTAGGTGAATACACAATGTGCAGATTATTCCTCAAAGATCTAAAGGTTGAGTAGATTTTGGATGTATCATTTGGCGCCGTCTGTGGGAAACCCTCCAAAAAGCCATGGTTACTAGATCAACAGCTTTAAGGAACCAAGGCATCCCTCCTCCTCCTCCTCCGGAAGGAGATCCACCTCCAGCACGAGACGATCTTCTTGAAGGAAGTCATGCTCGGGATGAAGATGTCCATGAAGATGAAGGGCTGGTTGGAGGTGAGCACTTGAACAACCCACACAACCTTCAAGAGCAAATAGATCAGATGCAGATCCAATTTCTGGAGATGCAGCAAATGCTTCAAAAAGGGGCGAGACATTTGGGAGCTCCTAGAGATCCAAATCACTATGATCGGGAAGAGGCCCAGGATCAAACGCGAAGAGCTGGGATACGACTTTCCCCTATCCAAGGACATTCTCCTCAAAGAAATAGATATCAATTTGAAGGCCATAACTTTAGGGAAATCCTGATGAAGATTGGGAAGGCTGATCCAGAGCCAAAAGAGTGGCATAAATACCCAAGCGGGATGAACAACATGGTCGAGAACGGGCGCAAGGGAGCAGAATTGGGACTATCACCTGACGGGAATGAGGGTTGCATAAACGTACCCCAACGTCCTAGCATTCGGGTAGAGATAGCGTTCGAACAAATGGCATTCGAACGGTACACATTGATCGGGAATTGGGGGACATTAATCAGAAATTGAGGCAACTTACAAGAGGAAGAAGGACCAATGACATATACTCTGTCATCAGAAAGAATCCATTCGTGAACTACATTGCCAAGTATGAGTTTCCCCTTAGTTTCAGACTCCCCACATTTTCTCCATTTGATGGATCAGGAGATCCAATAGCGCATACAAGTTATTACCAACAGACCATGGTTGTTGCTGGTTATTCGGACGAAATAATGTGTAGAGTATTCGGATCATCACTCATTGGAGCAGCAAAAAAGTGGTTCTCGAATCTACCATCGGGAAGGATTGGAGATTTTGAAGAATTGGCTCAAAAGTTCATCGGTTGTTTCCAAAGTGGAATACAGACCAAGAAGACCAAGGAAGCATTGTTCACTGTAAAGCAAGGAAAGAACGAGTCTATTTGGGACTACTTGCAGAGGTTCAATAAAGATACAATGGAGATCGAGAACTTGGATGAACAAGTAGCCAAGATTGCTCTTTTCACGGGCCTCACCAATAGAAAACTTCTAGAACTACTGCTTCAAGATATGCCAACCACTTATCCTGAACTCGTACAAAGGTGTCAAAAACAAGCTGAAGTGACTCAGATCCTTGATGCTCGGCAAGGAGAAATCAAGGCTTCTAACAAAGATCAGAAGGTACCTAAAAAAGGCCGAGGATCTAAGATGCGAAACAACGATAGAGATAGGAAACAACACTCAGGATGGAGGCAGAGATTGCCCGAACATGCGGAGTATATACCACTAAATGCCCCATAGTCGAAAATCTTGATGCAAATCAAAGATCAAGATATCCTAAAATGGCCACTGAAGATGATTGCCAAACCTGGGGAGCGAAATATGGAAAAATATTGTCATTTCCACAAGGATTATGGACATTATACGAACGAATGCCGTCATCTAAAGCCAGACATTGAAAGGCTAATATCTCAGAGGCATCTATCAAACTTTGTTAAAGGGCAGGGCAATGATCGGGAAAGAAGAGCAGCGGCTGAAAATAGAAGGGAGCGTTTGGAAAGCAGGGATCGTCGAGCCAAAGCTTGTCTATCAAAAAAAGGAAAGGAAGTCGTAGGAGCAAGCCAATCTCCAATTCTCACCATATTCGGGGAGCCGGAGCCCGAATCCCTTAGAAAGCTAAAAGAAAAAGCTAAGTTTGTGGGATCAAGAGAAATGCAGAAGTGAAAAAGACCAAATGTGGAAGAAAGCATCACTTTTAGTGAAGAAGATGGAAGAGGCGTGTGCACACCTCACAATGATGTGATCGTTATCAAAGTCGAGATCAGTCGACGCGATGTACACGGAGTATTGGTAGACACAGGGTCATCAGCAAATCTCTTGTTATATGAAGCATACCAGAAGCTAAGGATGGAGAAAGATTTGTTAAAGCCATCCTCAACTCATCTATATGGATTTGTTGGATCATCAGTTTGAAGTTTGATCAAAGAAGGAGAAAGAGGAAAAGAAATCCGATTTAGAGAAGGAAGAGGGGATATCCTGTTTCTGAGTTTGCTCTATTAAGTTTCGATCAAGTCCTTCATTGGATGGTCATCCAACTTCCAATCGAGCTAATTTTTGGACAAGAGCTTCGTAATTTCTTACTCTTGAAATCTCATGGTGGGATTATACATATGACCCCTCAAAGTCAATGTGATTTATTCGCCACCTAGACAAGTGAATTTATTGGTTGGGTCAAATTAGGATCTTAGAGTTTGTTTCAATATGTGTCAAATTGAGTCAAGGAATCATATCCAATGTAATCTAAGAAATCACTCTATAAAAAGGGATAAAGCTCCAATCATAATGGATGAATTACATACAAGAGAAGTTGTTGGAGACGTTTTCAGGAGCAATAGAGGAGTATCAAAAGAACATCAAAGAAGTATTAGAGGAGCTACTACCTAGGATGGAGTTTTTCTTCCTCTAGAGTGATGTTTCTTATAACTTATTCTTCTTCTTCCATTGCTAGAGTGTAAATGGATCCTTGCATGAATTAATTTATTGATTCTCTCTTTCATGCAATACAATCCTCTATTCCTTGCTTTCTTCAATTTTGTTCATAATGTCTTAATGACTTGCCAACATTCATGAATTTCTTGGTATGATTTCATACATGTAATAGTAGAGAACGCATGATTTTACATCCCTCTAGTCAGTACCTTATTACCCGAATACCCGAGGTGTGATCCACAACCCCAAAGATCAAGTCTTAGACAATCATCCAACCATTCCACACAATAGTCCAATCATGAGAAAAAATAAATCAATGTATTAATATAATTAAAGAATTAAATCAAAAGTTAAGGATCTCAAAATAGAATTAGAGTGTGGAAGCAATGTCTAATAATCAAAGTGCGGAAGTAATATCAAAATTTAAAGTATACAACTGAAAAGAATAAGGAAATATTAAAATTATCCTAAGTGTCACGATAGGTACGTATCCTTAAGTACAATATAATTATAAATTAAAAAATCTTTGTATCGCTAACGGTATAGATCAGCTCATGAGTTGAGCTAATTTTGGTATGTGCAGTCAAGACACAAACATTCTTCACCGTGAATGTCATAGTCGCTAAAACCTTGTACACCGTATAGATCCGATTGTCGATGTCTCGTATTCTTGGATTTCGGTAACATCTGTATCTGCAGCAAAGTCTAAAACAACATTGTCCTTGAGGGTTGAGTTCAAAAGAATTCAGCGACTAGTTCACCTACAAATAACCAATTACAATCCAAATCAATACATTACATGATGCAATATGATATGAGATAAAATGCAATAATGCAACTATACTCTAACAGATGCTATTATCTAAAGGCAACCACATATTAAGATAGAACACCAGCCTCCTCTGGTGATGGTATCGTCACTCTGATCTCTGACAAGTTAGTTATCGGTCTTGAGATCCCGGGTAAGGGGTCAAGACATTCCTCTCAAGCTATCACCATGGTTGGAGTTTAAGTCACAACTCTCTCACCACCATTGGTATAACTATTGGCACGTGTCAGAGTTATACCTAGCCTAGTGCAAGTCAACTATGTAGTCACATCAACCTAAGTTCAAATACTTCCCCTCATGCTTCTCACAATCTTAGTTAGGTATCCTTCCCTACTAGAGTCATTGTATCCTATGGCACCAACCAACTCGGACTATGCTAACTCTTAACCCTATTGGTCATCCATATATAATGGACGAGAAGCTCTTATGTCCTCTCACGGGTTGGCTACTGGTCTTGAGCGCCCATGAGCCCAAGCCTATTATATATTTATATATAACCCTACCAATGAATGGCCTCCACAATGTGGTTGTGTCATCTCGCGGGTTGGCTACCGGTCTTAAGCACCCACACCCCACAGTGCTGCCACAGGTCACTCGACATCAATACCCATGCCGATAGGGTGTGAAATGATGGGGTTTCTAACCAAACACAACTAGACTTCCTAGTTATGACATCCAATGATCATGAAAAGCATCAAGGGGCATCATAGGATTGTGTCCCATACCACTTCCACTAATGTCCCAAGACAGAAACACCATAATGGTATTCCGCAATTCACAATCACAACCTACATTCGCATCACTTATGGTTCCAATCACATTCTCAAGTCACAGATCATTCCAAATCCAAATAGTCGCATATTTATCATACATGCATAACATTATTAATCATCTATATTCTGACTTTTTATAGTCAAAGTAATCATGTTTAAACCCTAGGGCCTGTTTGGTTACAGACGCACCGCAGACGGAAACCCGGACACACGGCCCTCCACGTGAGGCCAACACTTGCCCCAACCCGTTTGGATCCTTCCCACCAACTCTTTTATCCCTTGTTTGCCGTTGGACTCATGAACCCCTAAAAGAACAATATATAATCATACACTCAAGTTCCGTAACAAACAAGAATGTAACTATGGTCATGTATAAGTGAACACCAATGCTATCAATTTGCAATCTTTGAAAATTAGGTCAAAGAGTAAGTTCAGAACATAATGACATGTTTGAACGAAAAGATCATTCAAATAGGGCTTCAAAACATCAATTTCCAAAAGTACCATTTTCTCCCGAATGCTGGGTGGGTCACCTGAGGCGACCAAGGCAAGCAACCCACCCCTGGTACTTTTGCTCCAAGAGTGGTATTGATGCTTCGAAAGCCCTAGCTCATTCTTGGGTCATTTTCTATGTTATAGAAGGGTCTTACCTGATTTTTTGGGACCTTCTATTTGTGTTATCACTATACTCTTAATCCATCTACCAAGTCCATCAACGGTCCAAGTTAGATCTTATTCCATATTTTCACAGAACTCCCAATTTGGCATCATCTCCATCTACTTCCATTGGTTCAGAGTTTAATACAATCAATTTGGATGGCTTACAATTACCTTCTTCTTGCACTCCGGGTTTTCGGACCTACAATATGAATTTTCGTCTTAGGGTTTTGCGGGATTTCACACATGCTAGATTTAGGGTTAAAGAATAATAAATTGCATCTAACACAACAGATTTAACGGTTTATTTGACATTTTTTAGGGATTCTATATTTCATGCAATGCATTGAATTGATCTTGTATGCATAAAAAGTAGAAGGGATTTGGTATGTTAAGGGCTCTCAAGCATAACAGGTGGAGTGATGTAGTTTACAAATCCTGTCGACAAGAGTAGAGAATAAATTGATTGTATCAAGGGGAGGGATTGATAATTTATGACAGTTTTGGAAAAAATCAAAACTCCAGTATTTTCGTTAGCTAATTGGAGTAGTGTTTTCATTCGTGCTTTTTTTAGCATAATCAGTAGCTAATTTTAGTTAAATCTGACTTTTGATCAACTAGACAATTAAATGTATTTTTGAAGTTAGTACGTAATTTGACTCAACTTAATTATCGTGAGAACGATATCCTTTTTACTTCTATATTACTTGGGCAACCCCGTGTACACTTTCGAGTATGAACACAGCAATCACTAAAATTTACATCAGACTGCAATTCGCAGTGACCAGCAAGCTAGTTGCTGATCTCTTTAATGACTTGGCAATTAACTTGGTGCTTGAGGCTGAGATTTGTAGAGATGTTAAAATGGCATTGAGTGGCACTACAAGAGCAACGTAAGGACATGGATGGCTGAAATGCATGAGAAGTATTTTCATAACTCATGCTCTGTAATTGCCATAGTAGCCGCTTCATTGGCTCTCCCGCTATCATGGTTCAAACATATTACGCATTTTTTACCCAGCAACAGATGACAACTCCAATACGCCCTAATTCCTTCCAATTACAAATTTACAAGTGTCACATGATTAACCACAAGTTTTTCTGCTTATTTCGTGCTTGTAAGAACTGGAAAGAAGAGAAAAAAAAGTACCATTTCTACCAAATTTTTAAGGGGTGTTGATCCAGTTGTATGAATGTCTTTGGGTAATAAATGTATATGTCTCTATTATGTATGTGAGAGATGGGTCTTGAATATTGACGATCAACCCTAATGGATCAGGTCTACATGAGAGAAAGAGGAGAGGGATGGGTGAAGAAGAAATGAGTCTATATCATGACTTCGTGCACGCCTTACATTGACCTGGAGTACTTCAGATTTTAGATGTCTAGACTCTAGCAACTTTGGAAATATCCAATTTCAACACTTCAGAACGAGTTGATGTCCATTGGCATGGGAAGTCTAGCAAATCTATGCATCATAGTTTTTAAATGGAACAAAGAAATAGAGTTCGAACGATAGGGAGCTTGTGGTTTTTTAGGGTAAATTATACCTGAGGTACCCAACATTTAAGAATGATATCAAAATAGGAAGGATAAGGATGAGAAGAAGAAAATCATAGCAGAAGAATGGGAAGGGGAAACAGCCAGTTGCAGAGACTTCAAGTAAAACAATGTCAACTCAATTTATTCTCCATTATCCACATTGGCATTAACATGCTAATATAAAAATAAAAGCCCAACTGGAAAACGACCATATTCTGTATTTGAAACTCAAAACAATTAGGAAACTAAGTCCTAAGTAGCTATATCTGATTACCCAATAAAATAGAAGATCACAAGGTACCTATCCCAAGGATGTAAGTATTTGCATGGAGATTGATGTATCCAATCCAATAAGATCCTAACTGTCCTACAAGACTTAAAACCAATATTTGAAGCTGTTTTTCAGTCACATTCTCCAGTCAGGTTTGGGAGCAGTATTGCATCAGATAAAAAAGTACCATTTGTATGGAAGAAATAAGCTCAAATGTTACAACATCGCAGACACAATGAAAAAGAAAAAAACAGAGGATTTCTCTCGAATCATGTTAAATCCATGATTGGTACAAATTATGCAATTCAGTGACTTCTCATAGAATAAGACAGTGTTATTGCCAAAAATTTAACCACAAATGTAAACCATTATGCATGGGGAAAAAACAATTAAGCAGAGAGTACAACTGGAAAGTAATGGGTCTAGAGTTATTACTAGATCTAACAGGAGTCAGCACATCAAAACCACAAAAATAAGAGAGGAGAAGGTAAGAGACAGATGTCAGGCAGAAGTCACCAGTAATCCTTACAAGAGCAAATTCCCTTGCTGAAATGGTGGAAGCGGTTTCGGTCCCTGATGATTATATCTCTGTCGTAAACATTTGAGACAAGCTTCATGAAAGAATGACAATCTTGACAAATCCTAAGATTCTTCATGACCTTTATTGTCTTACCACTAGCATTAAGGAGCCCGAAAGCTACAGCTAGTTTCTCACTATGAAAATTAAGATTGTGTTCTTTCTCCTCTTCTTCAATGTCAAATAAAACATTAGATGTGTCAGGAACATAACCCATGACCCTCAACTTTTCTATGATTGAAACTAAGAATTCTCTTATCTCTTTAGATTGGGAGTGCAAATCATCCCCTGCAACAAACTCATGAATCATCTGATCAACCTCAATCAAACTACAGCCAGCTTCCTTTTTGATCGTTCGCACCTTCATTAAGTTCCTTACCCCTGCCTTTTCTGCCCATTGACCAGAAACACCATAGACATTTGATAGAAGCACATAGTCACCATCATTATCAGGATCAAACACAGAGATCTGATCCTTTACTCGCTTTGCTAACTCCAGATTACCATGATAAGCACAAGCTCCAAGCAGAGTCCTCCATAGAACGGAATTTGGCCTGATTGGCATTTTCTCAAGGAAATCATAAGCCTCAGTCAGCATACCGGCACGGCCAAGTAGGTCAACCATACAACCATAGTGCTCGAGCATTGGCTCTATATCATATTCCTTTTTAATGCTAGAAAAAATTTGCCAACCAAGCTCTACAAGGCCCCCATGACTACAAGCTAATAAAACTCCAATAAATGTGACACAATCTGGTTGTAACCCTGACCTCTTCATTTCATAGAACATTCTCACAGCTTCTCTACTCTGTCCATGAACAGCAAGCCCATTAATCAACGCAGTCCATGTGTAAACATTTCTTCTCGGCATTTTATCAAACACTGACCGTGCCTCCTCAATGGATCCACATCTTGAGAACATGTCTATTAAAGAGGTACCCAACGGAACAGAAAGATCAAACCCATTTCTGTAGATAAAAACATAAAGCCATCTACCCAATTCCAAGGACCCTAAACTGGAGACCGTGGATATCAGAGTAACCATCGTAACCTCATCAGGTGTTATGCTCGTGGTAACCTGCATTTCTCGAAAAACAGCTAAAGCCTCGAGTCCAAAACCATTGGTCGCAAAACAAGCGATCAGCGAAGACCAAGAAACCAAGTCTCTTCTGGGAATCTCATCGAACACCTTCAAAGCAATATCGACCAACCCACAACAACCGAACATATGAATCAAAGCGTTAGTCACGAAAATATCTGAATAAAGACCCAGCTTTAAAATAAGAGCATGAAGTTCTTGGCCTCTCTGTAGGTGAGCACAAGCCTTGAGAACAAACGGAAAGGTGAAGTGATCTGGGGAGACGCCATTCCTGCGCATTCCAGAGAAGAAGGAGAGGGCTTCCGAGGGAAAAGCTCGTGAGTGAGCCCTGATGAGGGTATTCCATGTGAAGGTGTCGGGGTTTGGTATGAAGCCAAAGACAGAGCGTGCGTAAGCTAAGCTCTCCGGAACGAATGGAATGCAGGAGACGAGAAGGTGACGGAGAGAGACAGGGTCTTCATGAAGGCCGGTTTTTATGAGGCGAGTGTGGAGCTTGTACAGACTGTTCATGTGATCTCATGAGTCATAGGCTCATAGCTGTTCTTCTTCATTCGCTTTTTTTGATCTCAAAAGTTAGTTGGCTGCTCTGTTTCACCTTAAATGAAAATAACTTGGGACGGTTTATAAAAGAAGGTCCACCGTGGTCGTGCTGAGTCCAGATCCTCTGGATTAAAATCCCCGGGAGTGCCACGTGGTAGATTGAAGATCTAGGTCATTGGTTGATTACCATTGCGTTCTTCGTCGGAATGTTTTAATGAACCCAGTTTTAAAATCAAACCGGTTTATCCTCAAGGGCTCTGCTCTCTACCCTCTTCCCACAATGTTGCAGTCACTGGCCGGAGTCGACGAAGACATATTCAATTGCCGGAGGAATTGTCGCTGTCATATTCAATTGCCATTCTAATCCACTCTCCCCTATTTCGCTACTTCATCCATCTTGAAGCATTCTCAGCTTCTCCTCTTTTTGACTTCTAATAATAATAATTACTCCGTCCAGCTACTCAAATCGAGTTTAGCTTTGTTTTCATATGATGCATCCAAAATCTGCTCAGCCCTTAGATCTCCTATGGGTGACCTGCAAAAATGAACTTCAGATGTAGCCCGACCACTGGGGTCGGGAGTCCACCTCCGAAGGCTAAGTCAATTGATAAATTGATCATAAACGGCTCTACTTGAGCACAAAGCAAAGAATGAATATTGAGAATACGATTCAGATTGTATATATCCTCCTTTTCTACCTTGTGGGCAGGTAATGTCTTATACAGTGTGTACCTTTGGATCTCCTTCGTTGGATGTATTTGAGCCTTCTTCGGATAGCCGTCAAATCATTAACGAATAGATCCGTTAATGATAGATTCGTTGATGGTTGGGCTAATAGATAACTCCTTTGATAATATGAACGTTATGGTAGTTATCCATATAAAAATGATCAGTATCTTCCGCAAGTGTTGTTAACCGTCTCCTTGACGATTCGTCTCCCCAATTATCACGGATTCGGTGTGCTTGTTTACTGAGTTAGTTTACTTCCTCAGCAAGCTATCTTTTGAACCCGGCCCGCTCAGAAGCGAGTCGATTCATTTCTTGCCGACCGGGGTCGAGGGTCGAACCAAGGGTGAACTTGGTTCGATTATATTTTCTCCGTATCACGAGCCCCCCAGACCAAGCGTTCGGGCAATTCCAAGGGCTTGGTTTTGAACTTGACCTATCTGTTGAAAGAGGGCTTTGCATAATCCTAAGCTTATTAAATGTCGTATCGCATTTAATGCGGCTGTATTGCTTTTTTCTCGAGTATCGTGAATGTCTTCACTTTTTGCCGGGGTGTCGCCACGCATCTTCTGCAACCGAAATCATCATCGCTCACGAAATTGAAACTACAGTTTTCCAAACGCTGTTCTGATTCGTGAGTTCAAACTTTTGAAACGTCTTTGAATCACGATCGTTGATGTTGAATCCATCTCGATCACACACATCCTCGATCATCTGTGTGAGTGCTTAAAAGCGGTTCGTTGTCTTCATATGTTTCATTCTCTTTCTCTGGAGTTTTGAAACTTCATCATCTTCTTCGCGCTCTAACAATCTTCCTGCTTTTAAGCCTTTCTGCTTCGGTGAATCAGTAAGTTTACTGCCCCCCTTCGTACCTTTTACTTGTTGTCTCAATCTTTTACTTTCGTCTCCGATTTCTTTTTTGTTAAAAACTACAACCAGACCTTTACAGTAATGGGAGGTGGTAGAGAGAGAATTCAAAAGTTGGAGCGGGAAGTTGAGAAGCTTTCGGCAGGGGCGAAAGGGTCTGAAGCTGCATCTACGCCACAAAGGCAAGTTGTTACTGTGAAATCCAGACCGAACCTAACTAGGACACCCTAATTGCTTTGAGATAAAGAAAGACTTGTTTGATGTTAGACCTTAATGTTAGACCTTCATTTCAGTGTTATTATCTTTGAGAGCCTTAGGAGGTTATGTCCGACCTTTCCCTTAGAGTAGATCCAATGTCCCAAAGTGAAGGAAGAAGTCCTTGTGGGCCCTCTTTATGGAAGAGATGGTGTTTGACCCGAAACCCATGGACATTGACAATGATACCCCTTACTTGGGTACATTGTCGGTGTTTAGTGAAAATCTACGCACCGAAGAGGGGTGAATTATTTGAAGTACCAAATGAACTCCCGTGCTCAATCCGAAGGTATTTCCCAAAACTAGACTTCTTGATGGACTTGTAGGAGAAAACCTCACTCAATTTGACGCCGTATAGCCTTCCGAATCTCTGTCTGAAGTTGCTGAACTATTTCTGGATTTTCTGCTGAAACCTGTTTAGGTCGATCCTCTTTGGTCGATGCCATCAACTAAAGAGCATCGACCAAAGTTGCCCAGATTTGAGTAAAAGATGCTGTTGGAATATTCTCTCACCTATTTAAGCTAGCCTCGTGTTTTGAGCCATATTACACTCATTTAGACCACTGAGAACGAGAGTGGAGCTTCCCAAGACACTCTCTTGGTATTTGTGAAGGATTCTTGCCCCCAATCGTTGCAATCATTGTCTCTCTTCTCCAACTATCATCTTCTAAGGTATGATTCTCTCTCTTGCTCTCTATCCTACTCACTTCTCTTCTTCTTTTTATTGATGAGACCATGGCCAAGGTGCTGCAACCTTGCAAACACCTTGCCATGAAATGTCTCTTCCCATTTACATTGATTTTCTTTCATTCTTGTTATGCCTCACTTGCATCTTGATCCTTACATATGCATTACCATGATTCCTTGCTTAGCAACTTGATTTCTTATATTAGACTGAAATGTGGAGTATGATTAGTCAAATCTCTGGCTTGCAAATGATTGTAATCTTGTTCCTAACACATTCCCCAACTAATTCTTTAGCTTCCCTTTCAATTACATCGATTTCTCATGAATGCTAGGATTCTTGTCTTTAGAACATAGGACCTCAATTTGGGGGTTTTCATTTGGACCATTGGATTGTGATAATACTTGCTAGGTAGTGTTCTTACATTGTTATTAATCATCCCTTTAAGTTTTGGATCGATCCGAGCCCCAGAAGACCAATTTCGGACCAAATCACCAAAATCCAACTTGCTCCCCAAAACCACTTTTGGTCGATGGTCTTTGGTCGATGCCATCAACCAAAGTGCATCGACCAAACATGCTACTGATAGCAACCTTGCTCCGTTTTGACCCATTTGACCTCCAATTTTCCCGATTTCTTTTCTAACCTTTCATTTATGTTTGTCTAAGGTCTTATTACCATCTTTGGATCATTCTTTTGAGATTGTTGGATTATCATCATCGCGACTTAAGGTAAGGATGGTTATCGCCATAAATACATAGGCTATGTGCTTATGTCTTGATGCTCATAACTTAGTGAACATAGCCTCTTAATTACTTTCGAATATCATAGGATTGCTACACATGTTTTAGAATAGTAGTATTGTGATTTCATATACTCTTGTTATAATGATTTATTATCTTTGCTACTTGTATATATGATGGATCACTTCGATGTTATGATTTAACTCCTATCATGATGATGTATCAAATGTATGTGATATGATGGACTTCAGTATGTGATTGCTTAGGTATAACTTGGGATTGGGGAGTGTCCTATTGACTCTTCTGTCCTTGGGCATCGGAGGGAATAGTATGGGATGTTCTCCGAAGATGCCTATCGACACTTTCCCGAGTTATTGGATGACATACGTAGGATTGTCTAGTTGTTTGGCTAGGATGTCCCTGTCGTATCAGACCCGAATCGGAAGGGCATTGAGACCCGTGGTAGTAGTGGGGATTTGTGGGCACTCAAGACCGGTGAGATGATCCGTGAGAGGTCATGAATCACATTGTGGGAGCCATTTATTGGTAGGGTTGCAAATGGATAGACTTGGGTTCACGGGCGCTCAAGGATCGGTGGGTCATATCCGTGAGGGGACGTGAGAGCTTCCCGTCAACTATTTGTGGATGACCAATAGGGTTGATGAGTCTGGTGGGTAATATCCATGACTCTAGTGTGAAGGATACCAGAAAGGATCCTAGGATGGGAGGAATGGACGTATCTGGATCTGACATGATATGACTAAGTAGATGACTTGCATTGGGCTAGGCTTTACCATGACATGCGCCAATACTTAGACCAAATGGTGATGTGAGAGAGCGGTGACCGAAACCCCAACCATGGATTTGTCCGAGAGGGATGCAGGACCCAATTCCCCCCGGTGATTGAGTGACTAAGACTTATCTAAAGAAGTATGGTGCTATGACTTAAAGCATGTCTACCTTAAAGACTAGCATTCATAGAGTTAGAATCATACTTGCATCATGTGTTTCATATCATAGTGCATCATGTTGTGGTTTGCATCATATGGCTTATGTTTTATGGAATAACTGCCTTGCTGAGTTCTTTTGAACTCACTCCTTTTTGCAACATCTTTGTTAGACTCTATTGCAGGTACTACTACTGTCGACTTTGACAATCAACACTCTGAAGACCAAGTTGATGACTCGTACCCCTCTGGTCATGGTGTACAAGTTGATAAAGACTAGTAGTCCGAGATTGGGACTTGTCTGGAGCAGTTCAGTTTTTTACTTATGTGTTAGGGATGGGATATCGCCTCATTCCCTTTTTAACCTTTTTATTTGAATTGTCGAGACCGTAGTTTAGTTTGTTCCCTTCTCATTTTGGGAACCGGTTGTAACCCTTAATTTTAGTCGATCTACCTTCCGCTATTATTAAAGGATGGGTTTTCCCCTCTTCACACTTTGACTATTTGTCCTATTTGTATCATTTCCGTACTTTGATGTTTCTTGTGATCCTTCTGAGATCCTTTATTGAATCTTATTATTAAATTATTTGAATACAAAGAATTGTTCTTGCTTTTGATTATATTATTGTGCTAAGTGACTATGATTGTTCCTAAACTTGATTGGCGGGACCATGATTCACTCCCCGGGTAATCAAGATAGAGTACCCCCCTTGGTGGATTTTGGGTGGGATGTGACAGTTACCCTTCTACCCGAGTCCCTTCCAACTGATGTTCGCAGGGCTTGCAACTTCAAATACTTGCAGAGTAAGCCTTTTGTTGACTTGTTGAACGCTTATAACTTGCAGGCATATCGGGACGATGAGAACGAGGTATGGGAATCAATACTAAGGAGAAAACCTTATTTCAACACGGCTCCCCACCGTGCAAATTGTCATCCCAAAGTGTTTGTATCCCCACCGCACAATCACTGATGATGATTTCCCTTCTTGACCGAACAAGGATTGTATCTCAACACTTGTTATCTCATATGTATGTTTGATGTAAAGGTTGACCCCTTCTGGTCGTTTGAGGAATAAAGAATTGACTTTATCTTTGAACTTTGTCAGTCACTGGAGTCTCTGCTGTAATAAGTCTTAGTTGTTTTAGAACAATGCCTTGACTTAAGGATTTCAGTAGAAATTCAATAAGTTTGAGAAGGTCTCACTCGGATTTTAAACCGATGCCTTGTAGAAGGTCCCACACGGGTTTAAAACCGATGCCTTGACTTAAGGATTTCCGTAGAAATTCAATAAGTTTGAGAAGGTCTCACTCGGATTTTAAACCGATGCCTTGTAGAAGGTCCCACACGGGTTTTAAACCGATGCCTTGTAGAAGGTCCCACACGGGTTTTAAACCGATGCCTTGTGATTTTGTCGCTGGATCTGATATGAGTATTGTGTGTTGCCCCCAATCACAAGATAGTGTGTTGAAAACTGAGAATTGTATTGATTGAGTTGAATGCTGTTACATCATGAATGAAAATGATAATCTTCTCAAGGATAATATTTCTTCAGGTGTCTAGCATTCCACGAACGATCTAGCTCTTTGTTTGTTGTCATGTTCTTCAGCTTATATGCTCCTGAACCAACCGGTTTAGTTACCATATATGGGCCTTCCCATAAAGGGTCCAATTTCCTCTGGTGGCGTGGGTCTGAAGCCAAGGTATTCCTTAATACCAAGTCTCCCACTCGGTATCGACGACTCTTTACTCGGGAATTGTAATGTGACGCTATCCTTCTTTGATAATGCTAAGTTCGTGCTATTGCTCTTGCACAAACTTCATCTAATAATTCAAGGCTATCTAGCAGTCTTTGTTTGTTTGCTTTTTCCTCGAATTCTCTTTCCCGCATTGTTCCAGCCATTACTTCGACCGGTGCCAATGCTTCAAACCCGTATGCCTATTTAAAAGGAGTTTCTGCTATAGGAGTTCGACCGTAGTTCGATAGGCCCACAGAACGTTGTGCAATTCTTAGACCCATAAAGCTTTATCAGCTTCGAGTCTCTTTTTTATCCCATCAAGTAGTGTTCGGTTAGTAACCTCCACTTGGCCGTTACTTTGGGGACATGCTACTGATGACATACGATGCTCGATCAAATACGTATTGCAAAATTGTTCAAATTGTGGATTGTCGAATTGTGTGCCATGATCAGTTACGAGAATTTTTGGCATCCCGAACCGATATATGATGGACTCTAACACGAACTTCTCCACCTTTCTTTCAGTGATGGTCGCCAGAGCACTAGCTTCTACCTATTTGGTGAAGTAATCAATTGCTATTATTAGATATTCTCTTCCGCCGGCTGCCTTGGTGAATTTTCCCATGATATCAATTCCCCACATCGCAAAAGGGTTGGGGTCTAGAATTGAGGTCAAGGTTTCAGCTGGCCTTTTTGATACCATAGCATGGATTTGACAATTGCCACATTGACGAACATATTCCATTGCAGCTTGTTGGAGCTTCGGCAATATAAGCTGAGCCTCAAAATTTTTTGGGCCAGAGCTCGACCGCCCATGTGAGCCCCACAAATTCCTTCATGAACCTCTGCTAGAGCTATTTTCGATCCTTCGGGACCCAAGCATCTCAAGAGGGGTCCAGCCTAGGACCTTTGGTACAGCCTTCCACCCTGCATTATAAATCGTGTTGCTCGTACCATAATTAATCTTGTTTCCTTTGGATCTTCCGGTAGCTTATCATCTCTGAGATATTCCACGATCGAGTCTATCCAGCATCATTCAGCTTCAATATAGGATATCTCCTTCTCCTGATTGCTTGGGAATGTTACTTCCTCAATATAGACCGAAGGGTCTAAATTCTTTTCCTTGGCATTAGCTAGTCTTGATAGCTCATCTGCCATTATATTCTCTTTTCTTGGGATCTGACATACTTTCAGATTCCTAAATTCTTTCTGCAACGCTTGCACAATCTCTTGATATTTTTGTAGTCGGGGTTCTTTGACGCCATACTCCCCTTATACTTGATTGACAATAAGCTGCGACTCACTAAAAATAGTTACCTCCGCTATTGCCAATGCTTTTGACAAGCGAAGTCCAACTATTAGAGCCTCGTACTCCGCTTCATTGTTACTTGCTTTGAATGCGAACCTTAACGCATACTGAAAAATAAAACTTGCTGGTATTTTCAAAAGAATCCCAGCCCCTGCTCCTTGTTTATTGCTCGAGCCGTCCACGTATACCTCCCACATGGTCGGAATACTAGGCTCGACAATCTCCTATATCGGTGCAGTAGTTTCTACTACGAAGTCGGCCAATGCTTGGGCCTTGATTGTCGTTCGAGGCTTAAAGCTTACTTGGAATTCGCTTAGCTCAACCTACCATGCCACCATTCTTCCAGACAAATCAGGTTTACGCAGAACTTTACTAAGAGGAAAAGTAGTAAATACCTCGATTGGATGCGCTTGAAAGTATGGCCGTAGCTTTCTGGCTGCAATTATTAGAGCCAAAGCCTGCTTTTCAATCAGGGAATATTGTGTTTCCACGTTGAGTAATACATGGCTGACATAATAGATTGGCCACTGTTTTTTGTCTTTTTCCCGAACGAGTACCACACTTACTGCCAAGGGAGATGTTGCTAAATATAGTTGCAAAATTTCTCCCTTCTCTGGTCCGGACAAGAGCAGTGGTCTTCCTAGTGTTTCCTTTAGATCCTCGAACTCCTTTTGACACTCTTCTGACCATTTTACCTCCTTACTGCCCCTCAAATCTTTGAGTGCCTTGAAAAAAGGTAGGCACTTTTCTCCTGATTGTGAAATGAACCGATTCAACGCAGCTACTCTCCCCGTTAGACATTGCACATCTCGAACAATCCTGGGTGCTTCCATGTCTATCAAAGCCTGTATTTTGGCCGGATTAGCCTCAATACCTCTTTGAGATACCATAAAACCCAGGAACTTGCCGACGATACACCGAAGGCACACTTTTCCGGGTTCAACTTCATCTGGTATCTCCGGAGTACTGAAAATACCTCTGCTAAATCTTCAATATGTTTTGACCTTGCAGTGCTTTTCACCAGCATATCATCAACATACGCTTCCATGTTTCTCCCGATCAGGTCTTTGAATATTTTGTTGACAGCCCTCTGATAAGTAGCCCCTGTGTTTTTCAGGCGGAACGGCATGACTTTGTAATAGAAGCTTTCACGATCAATCATGAAAGCAGTAAACTTTTCATCATCTTTATTCATGAGGATCTGGTTGTATCCCGAGTATGCATCCATGAAACTTAATGTTTCATATCCTGTGGTGGCATCTATTAAAAGATCTATCCTGGGCAACGGATAACAATCTTTTGGGCAAGCCTTGTTGAGGTCTGTGTAACTGTTACACATTCTCCACTTTCCATTTTCCTTCTTGACCATTACCATGTTGGCCAACCAGATTGGGCATTCGATGGGTTCAATAAACCCAGAGTTCTTCAATTTTTCAACTTCGCCTCTAATGGCCTCGTGCTTTTCTATGGAAAAATTTCTCCTCTTTTGAATTACTGGTTTTACCTTTGGATCTATCCAAAGTTTGTGCTCTGCAACCTACTGATCAATTCCCGGCATATCTGCAGACCACGCGAACACATCACTGTTTTGCTGAAGAAAAAACTTCAGTTCCTTCTTGAATTCCTCTAGCTGCTTAGATCTGATGTAGGTAGTTCTTTTTTGATTATCAACATACAGCTAGATTCGTTCCAACTTCTCGACCGGCTCGGGTCTTTGCATCTCTGCCTCGTCCCGATCGTCTCGTACTTCTATTGGTAAAGCAGTTACCTTCCTCGGGCCCTCCTTATCTTTCGAGTATGCTACATAGCATTGTCGAGAAATTCTTTGGTCAGAAGAAACCTGACCAATTCCCATTTCTGTCGGGAATTTTATCTTCAAGTGCTTTGTTGAAACTATAGCACCTAACTTTGATAGGGATGGCCTTCCAAGAATGATGTTGTAAGCCAGAAGTTCTCAAACCACCAAGAAGTTTACCCGAACAGTAGCCTCTTTAGGAAAGCTTCTGATTGATAAATCCAACTGTACGGATCCTTCAGCTATTGCAGACGATCCAGCAAAGCCATATAGGTGCGTGGATGATGGCTCCATTAAATCTTCATCCACTTTGAGCTTTTGGTAAGCTATATAAGATAAAAGGTCTGCAGTGGACCCTGTGTCAACTAACACTCTGTGTACCTCTTAGCGTACAATCTTTACTTTGATGACTATGACATCATCATGAGGTAAATAGATGCCTCTTTCATCTTCTTCACCAAAGGTTGATCAAACCCTCACCATTCGGCCTTTTCCGCTTCTACGTTTCTCCGGTTCCAACGAACTTGGATTTGGCTTTTAGCTTCCCGAATCGATTCACTTTTCCCTTGTCTGATAGTAAACAAGGTCTCCTCGGTCTTTTTTATCTAGATTCCACTTTGGAATCGTCCGATGAATTTCCGTGCCAACTCTTCAAAGTCTACAATGCTTCCCAACGGGAGATTTGAAAACCACTTTTGTGCTGCTCCGGTCAAAGATGAACCGAAAACCCTGCAAAGGATTTCATCCGAATTACCCCCAACAATCATAGTCTGTCGGTAGTAACTGATGTGAGCGATGGGATCTCCCGAACCATCGAACGTGGAAAAGGTTGGCAATCGGAAATTATGAGGAAATTGATATCCGGCTATGGCCTCGGCAAACGAAGTCTTTCGAATAATCGAATAAATATCATCAGTTATTCTTCCTCTCGCCAATTGTCCGAGTCTTTGATTAATATTGGCCAATTCTTGACCAATATGTGCTGATCAATCTCCGATGATACGATCATTATCCTGAACCGAGCGCCTGATAGTTGGTGAGTGAGTTCGCACTCCTGCATCCAACCTTGTCGTTGAATGAGTTGTGCTTCCTTGCGGACCTTCAAACCACTCATCTCTTCTAGGGAGTTCTCCTATTCTCCTAGGTTCTCTTTCTTGTCTCGTGGCGCCTTCTTGGAAATTCTGACCAACATTCTGGTCATCTATCAGTCTACGCTCCCTTAGTGGAGAACGTCCTGGAGGGAGTGAAGTCAATACTTCCTCCCTCTGTAGTACATGCGTTCCCGCTTTGCATTGATCAGGTGCTTGCGGTGCCACCACTTGCCTGGTCAACGTACGAAGCGTCTGATTCACCTCCAATAGATGCAGCTTCAGTTGATCTAGCTGGTACTGGAGTGGATCAAGAGGATTATTACCTCCCTGACAACCATCTTCCCGAACTTCATGAGGTCGACTTCCCTCAGGGATATCTTCTGGATTATTTCCTCCTAGGAGTTGAACGCCAGCTTCTCATTAGGCCGCTGCAGCTGCTGCTACTGATCTAGTAACCATGGCTTTCTGAATCGTTTCCCAGACGGCACCAAATGATGCGACCAAAATTTGCTCAGCCTTTAGATCTGCTGTTGGTGACCTGCAAAAACGAACGTCAGATGTGGCTCGACCGCTGGGGTCGGGAGTCCACCTCTAAAGGCTAAGTCGGTTGATGAACTGATCATAAACGGCTCTGCTTGAGCACAGAGCAAAGAATGAATATTGAGAATACGATTCAGATTCTATATATCTTCCTTTTCTACCTTGTGGGCCAGGTAATTTCTTATATAGTGTGTACCTTTGGATCTCCTTCGTTGGATGTATTTGAGCCTTCTTCAAATAGCCGTCAGATAATTAACGAATAGATCCGTTAATGATAGATCCATTGATGGTTGGGCTAATAGATAACTCCTTTGATAATATGAACGTTATATGGTAGTTATCCATATAATAACAATCAGTATCTTCCGCAAGTGTTGTTAACTGTCTCCTTGACGATTCGTCCACCCCGATTATTGCGGATTTGGCGTGCTTGTTTATTGAGTCAGTTTACTTCCTCAGCAAGCTATCTTTTGAACTCGGCCCGCTCGGAAGCGAGTAGATTCCTTTCTTCCCGACCGGGGTCGAGGGTCGAACCAAGGGCGAATCTGGTTCGATTATATTTTCTCTGTATCATCATGTATTCTCTTTTGTTGAAATTCTTGCTTATTATTTCCCTCATTCATGTGTCCTCTATCGGGAGAAAGCTCATTGAGTTAGTACAGAAGCAACCCTTGCTTCAGTACCACAAGGGCTCTCTAGCCAAATCTCCGGCAATCTCCTTTGGCGTGGTCTATTTAAGCCCTCCCAGCTCGCTATAGTCGTTGATTCACCTTCAGTTCTCACCTGGTGGAAATTGGAAAACCACTGAGAAATACTACCAAATGAGTTCCAGAAGAAACCTAAAAAAGAGAATCAAAAACATAAAATGGACGAAGCTGCTTACCCTTTGGTAAAGCAAATTAAGTTTAATGGATTTTGCTTGGCAACAGTGCCTACTTGGCAGTGCTTCGAGCAGCGAACGATCAAGATGAAAAGTTGAGTCTTAAATTAAATCGTCATCGTAGATTTTACCCATGTGCAAGAAAACAAATTTTAAGTGGAAACAGACTCGGTTCGTACTGTTCAAAACGAACCATGATCAGTTTAAATCGAAGCCTATATTCGGTATTCCATAAGTTGAACTACCAAGAGAGAGAGGACATCACCAGAAAGAACAACCGGTTATGCATTCAGAAGGCGAGCTTAACTGAGGGAAATGGCCATCAGACTTTGATGATGGAATAACCACTAAGGTGTTTATGGAAGTACTTAGAAACCACCACCAAGTCCTTCATGCTCTACACTATATGACGAGGTACAATCACCATACTTAAGAACTGCCTTGTATTGCTCTGGAATAAGGTCTGAGCTACCCTTCAAGTTATGTCAGGCCTCATTAAACAATGTTCGACTAAGTTATTGAGCTGCAACAGATTCCATATCTCCTCCCACTACCAATGGCGCAAACTCCGAACACCACACCTGGTAATTGGATTTCATCACTTCAAACAAACTTGTCTAGATCTTCTCTTTCGAAACCTCCTTACTCCACGTCGTTCAACTACCTAACCTAAACATAACAGCAAAAAAGAAATTGAATTTTCTTTTGATTTCTATAACAGAACTAATTTAAAATAGATTCTATTACAATTTCATACATAAAGAGGCAGAGATCATGATAATTTTGGAGAAGAGATTGGGGTGAGTAGTGGAAGCTATGGCACCGATGATGGCGGAAATAGAGTCTCCAATTAAGATGCAAGATTCTATCTACAACTCCTCTAAGACGGCGAGAAGGTTGAAGTTGTAGCCTTCTAAGGTGGAGTATCAATCAAAATCAAAATACTCCGGGTTAGTAGTGCTGGCGCCCATGTTGTCATTGAGGATGACATGGTGGTCGTCGACGAGGTGAGAACCCTGCATTTCCACACAAATTGATTTGTACCGAATCCAAGCTTCAATTGAACCGATCACAGTTCGTTTCAAACTATGTGAACCAAGTCTACTTCCACTTAAAAATTCATTTTCTTGCACATGCGCAAATCTATGGTGACGATTTAATCTAAGACTCAACTTTCACTTGATCGTTCACTGCTCGGAGGAGTGCCATGTAATATCCTTAATGGCTAAATGTCTAACGGTTACAGTATTCAATAGTTGTTTGAATTCAAAGAACATTCCAAAATTAAATTCTAATAGCTAAAATAAAAACTTCCAAATTTAAAGTCTAACAACTGAAAGCCCAATGTTTAAATCTCAACAGCTTTATTCATTATATCATCCCACCTCAAAGTGATTGGCACTTGGCACTAGCTACAGCAGTTTGCATCGATGCACTTGAAAAACTGGTGAGCGTAATCCTTTTGTGAATATATCAGTAATTTGACTTTTTAATTGTAGATAGTGAACCTTGAAAGTCTTGTTGAAGACAAGATCATCTACAAAGTGTTAGTCAACATCCTCATGCTTCACACGGGTATGAAGAACTAGATTGGCGACCATTTGAGTAGCAGAGTGGCTATCACAATGTACCACTAATGGTCTGAAATGTGTAATTTGTAAATCACTCAAGATGTAGGTGAACCACAACAACTCTGAAATAGTTTTTGCCAATACCCTCACAACAACAAACAAGGGCTTTTGCCACAAAAAATTACCATGGCAAAAGCCCAGATCCTGTGGCAAATAAACTTACCTGAGGGCAACTTTCCGTCAGGTTTCCGTCGGTTGGGAAGCCGTCGTAAGCATTTACGACGGAAATTGGTGAGGGTGGGTAATATTTCCTTTTGCTATGGAAACAGGCTACCGTGGCAAATACTTTGACATATGCTACGGTATTCCCTTAGTAAATAGCTTGGTTGGGAACCATGTATTTAATTCTTTCGCTACGGAAATATCTTATAGTCTTAAATACTTTAAGTAATAACTTTCCTTACGGAATTTATTTACTGTGCCAATTACTCCTTTTATTTTTTTTAAATTATTTTTTTATATTATTATTATTATTATTATTATTATTATTATTATTATTATTATTATTATAAAACAATTGTTTTAGTTAAGGGTGCCAATTTGGTTAAAAAACCGTTAAACCGTACCGTACCAAACCGTTTAAACCATACCGTACTGTACCAAACCGTTTAAACCATACCGTACCGTACCAAACCATTTCCAAATTTGTTACGGTTTTTACCGAAACCGAATTTGGTAATTCGGTACGGTACGGTTACGGTATAAGGTATCATACCGTCGGTAAATACCGTTTACCGTATCGTTAAACCGATTACCGTACCGTATTTTATACCGTATACCATAAAGTTATTGACCCTTTAAAGTTTAAACCCTAAACTCATCTCACACTTCACTTCATAGTTCATACCCACCTTACAGCCTCAATCTGCTTAATGAAAAGAAATTCAAGCACGGTGTAGATATAAACATACAAGAAGACCCAGTGGATTATCAAGTTAATAATGGCTTTGATCCAGCTAGACAAGCTTATGACCCCAATCAGGGAGGTTGGGCTTCCACATCTTGTTCTTGTACTGATGGCTTGTTTGATGGCCATTCTTATCTGCAGGTAGGCATTTGATAACATGCTTCATTTTTATAAATAGGTTTTCAGGTTCTTTATTCCTGGTAGTGATCCTTGTTTCTACCAGTACCACTAAACTCTTTAAGTCTATCTAAAATTGCTGAAGCTTCCTAGGTGCTTCCCAAGTAAAGATTGGCATCCCAAGCAATCCTAGTATAAAGGACTTTGTGGTTTTTGTTTCATATATTTTGAAGGTTCTTTGAGTTTTTTTCCTTTAAGTGACCGAGTCATTGGCCATTCCATAATGCATTATAACATCATTGGCAAGATGTTTAGAATGGTGGTTGTATTAATTCAATGACAATTCATCCTCACGTGATTGGGTTGAGATATTTGAATTTTAAGTAATTTACTGTTAGTTTTCTGTTTAGGTTTGATTTTTCTCACTTGTTCCCATACAATACCGTAATAAAACCGTATCGTATACCGAACCGTGCTGTTTTTCCATACCGATTTTATACCGGTTTCATACCGTACCGTATAAATATGGTACGGTACGGTTATGGTTGTTTCAAATTCAATACCGTACCGAATTGACACCCTTAGTTTCAGTGGCCCAACCACCAACCTAAATGGTTTTCAGCTACATTGAGACGTTTTATGAGTGCAAGGCAATCAAAGAAGATGATGGGCTTCTTGATATTCACTACGATGGCTAGCAGAATTGCATTACGACATGCCTTGCCAAGAATTCTGCAAACTAATTACAAGATCTAGAAATGAAACTAAAACTAACATAACTAAACTCAGAAATAAGCTTTGAATTCTCAAGCACTAAGCTCTTACACGTCCAATCCAAATGGTGGATTCAAAAATGAAGCTAAATACTTAAAATCAGGGAGATTGAATTTACCTTAAGCTCATACTTAAAATCCTTCCATCTTTCATTGAGCTTAATTTCCACCAATCTCCTTAAACTATCAGGGAGATTGAATTTTTCCTACAAATATAATATGGAAACAGTTAATCTAGCTCTAGGCAATATATGAATACAAACATCTAAATATAGGTAAGAAATATGATACGGGAAAAATATATCTTACATATATCTTATTCACCCCATCATCTTTCAGAGGTTGTGGGATTTTCCTCCAATCAAAATAGGATAAAGGAAGTAGGTGTGCATCCCTTGCTTTAACTCCAACCTAAGTCATTAACTTTGCAGCTGTTTCACTGCAAGGTTGATCATAATCATCAATTTGTACATCAATTTTGCCTACGAGTTCTTCAATCGCCTTCCCTCGAGCCCGGCTCTCTTCTAGATTTCTTGCCACCTGAAAATATTCAATTCTAGTGAGATACACATATTAACTATTAGTTAAACCAAACATAAATTTGCTAAAGATGTTTAATCTCCTACCTGTAGACCCTGAACTCGAAGATGGAGCAAAGAACTCACTCACGTTTGGTAACAACCTGCAATAAGTAGCAAAGTTTGAATCAACCAAATGAAAGAAAACTATTACCATGAAACAATTCAATCTAATACAAGGTTAATCAACATGAAAATCAAATAAATAAATCAATTTTTCTTCCTCTTGTTTGTTGTTCATTACATCCTCTTGATTCCCTAATTTCCTTTCATTTCTGGTTGACTGATAACATAACTAGAAACATATACAGCCATCGAGATACTTAATGGTTTCTTTTAATGATTTTTGTTGGGTTTCTAATGAGTAGCAAAGAAGCTGCTGTGGACTCTGTTTCTTTCCAGTTCACTAAAATTGCAAAATTTGGGGATTCTTTTAGAGCGTTTCAGTGAGAAAGCACATACCACTATCATTTTTATATATTCTGGTTTATTGTATTTAGTTTTCTAACATAAGATTAGAATATCAAAGCCACAAATACCACTTCAGTTCATCCATACTCGTTTACATGCACATGAACTAGAATATCCTAGTTGAAAAAAAATAGAAACTAGGGTTTCTTACCTGTCTCTTGAGACAGATCGTGGCTTTTTCATCCTGTTTTAGTTTGAGTTTCTCCACTTGAAACCACTACATCACAAACCTATGGGCATATAAATGAAGAGAGAGAGAGAGAGAGGAGCTTGTTGGACCAGAGGTAATGAACTCAGCTTGTTGGACCAGATGACTTGAAAATCAATTGAGGAATCAAATGACATCCCTCAAATTAAACATGTGAATTCACAGATTCAGTTCCTCTATTTTGCACAGCAAGGGGGGAATTCCAAGTTGTCAAACAGATTTTGTTCCTTATTTTGAACAGCTGGACGGATATCCATATTTTCCCCCAGTTGGCAACTAGATTTTCACTCAGGAAGCACCTAAGCATCCCATATAGTCTCAAAATCACCTACTCCCACCTGGAAGCCTTGATAACACTAATTTGTTCTGTGTCAAAATCTCTTAATAAAACACCCACTCTCTAATTCAGAAAATCTGTAAATCTGCTCAAATAGGATTTGAACCTACGATCAGTCACTTAACAGCTGATTGCTTTACCACTGAGCTATTGAGGAACAATGGGAGATTAGTAGTTGAACTCGAACTTCCTTCCTAACTCCTGGAACATCTTCGTAGTCACTTCATCTCATGCTCCAGCAGAACCAACTGAATTAAAACTGCCCTGGACAGACTCGAATGATAAGTAGGTCAGTTTAGAAATTGGACTGATTAAAATCATGCCAATTTCGGTTTCACAACTCAGCCCGTCAGTCAGCCTAACCCAGGTAGACCTTGGGTTGATCTCATAATTTCAGCAATCGCTTCCATTAATTTAAACCAAACGAATTAGATGAGACATTGAGACAAAAAGGGTGGAAAAGACAAGCAACGAACGCGGCAACCTATTGGTCTGACCTTTCAACCCACTTCCTATCCTAAACACCTTCTATAATAAAAGGTTGGTGGGCTAGTGATCCTTGCAATTATGAAGCAGAGAAATTATTTGGGTAGTCATGAATTATTTAGAAAACATTGATGGAAATGAAAACAGATCAAGGCGACACAAAGCTTTAGAAGCAAAAAGATTAATAATAGCTAGGTTCCGTTCATCATCCTGAAGTTACCCTTCTAAGTGTTTCGAATATGGAAAGCTAGGACATTTTGTATCCAAATGCCCAAACAAGAAGAAACATGAAGATGAAAAGGATATCGTTAGAAGCAAAAAGAATAATAGCTGTTGCTGAATTTAATAACATCTCTATTGCCGATACAAGAGGGAACGAGGAAGAAGGAGAAATAAATTTAGAGCGTGAACTGCTATCTGTTTTTAATGATTTAAAGGGGACTAGGAAGCTGGCTGAACAACTCAAAGAAACCAGCGTGATTCTTGCTCAGCTAAAGGCACGAGAAGATGAGTGAAGATCTCAAGAGGTAGACTTATATCCATGTTGATAATACTCCATATATATATCTCAATTCAATTAATTGATGGGAAAGATCTTTACCTAGATTTACTTTCCTAAATAATGAAGTATATTTGGATCCATGTTCTCGTTCCACCACCAAAGCTCTACCGGAGAGATTCCACAATCACTAGGAAAGGGAATTATTTCCACAACCCAAATGCCGTGTGGAAATGATGGAAGCGTGATCTAAAGCAAAGGAAGGAAACCTCCAATGAGTTTCTCCTTCATGCTTTTCCTGGAGAAAGGGAGAAAGAGATGGTGCCGCCTCTTTTCTAGAAAAACTTTTGTACGAATGAATCACACTTACATGATGCTGTGGTTACAAATGTATAAACTATATTCTGTAACTGCCCTAATTGTGAGTTTCCAGATTTGCCATTGGGCATTTAATTTATTAATTATATTAATAAATTCCAACATCTCCTACTTGCACAAGGGCAAGTGTTAATCTTTCAATGTGGCCCAGACACACATCTATATCCCAGATATACACAATCAATCTCTTTGCTATGTATCCCAGATACATAGACCTCTTGTGTCCCAAACACACATGTATATCCCAGATATACATATATTGATCTCTTTACTATGTATCCCAAATACATAGACCACATGTGTCCCAGACACTAACATCCGCAAGTTATACTGGCAAAATGGGTTGTGCGACCGGTGATATACCTGCATGCATGAGCCCCAAACTAGAAACCTTCCTAGAAGGCCAGAATGGCACATCACTCAAAGAAACAAATCAAATAAGCATTAATATAACACAGTGTCCTCGGATTATTCAAACTCACCAGACTAAAGGTATCTCGATCCCTCTGAGAGATCACCTCTTGTCCTTAAAATGTTCACTACTATAACACATACAGTTGGCGCTAGCAAACATTTTTAGGGTGCAGTTGAATCAAACCTTTCCTTTCGCCCCAGACCATCACTACACTTAGGATTGACTCCTTTCCCGGTAGTGCCCCTTTAGGTCGAATTTATCATGACCATAGGTAACACCCCAAAGTAGCAACATCAACCCTTCGTTTCATGATGTCGTTGAAAGTCACTAAAAACACTAACGGACCATAAAGTATAGGACTCACACAATGAGAGGAGCAGGGATCCATCCACTCATTTCCAATAATCGCTAAGCACACATAGTATGATATACGTGCTATGGTGGAGCATTCTATATACAATAGAACGTATGTCCATCTCAACACCATACAGGTCTTAGTCTAGTCGCAACCTCTTGCACCTAACCCGAGTTTCTTTATTGTCACCACCCTAGCTCCACATAAAATACTCGCACTGGCTCCTATAGGCAACATGAATAGTAGGAACATTCATGTCGATTCTCTTCACAATAGAGAAACTCATCTTGATTCCAAATCAAGGCGACATCATGATTATGAATTGACGTACAGAAAGTCATTCACAATCCATCTCATCTTTGCTCGCCTCCAAGGCGCCGGAGACGAATGCTCGTGTGAGTGAGCCATTCTCTTGCCTATTGAAATATCTTGTTTTATGCTTGAAGAAACACAATCACACAGAAAGTGAATAAAATAAATGCTGGAATGAACTCATATTACTCAACAATAAGAAAGTCTCAATACAAAAGTAAGTCACAATCTACGCAAACCCAAGGATTTTAAATGAGAAATAAAAACATCCTTGGCTATAGGTTTGGTAAGAGGGTCAGCTACCATCTGACTAGTAGATATGTGCTTAAGTACAACTTTCTTCCTTTATATGATGTTTCTAACAAATTGATATCTCAACTGTATATATTTGGTCATCCCATGATACTTGGGATCCTTGACATAGCTAAGAGCTGTCGTACTATCACAGTAGACAAGGGCAGCCTCTTTGGATGTCATCACAATTCCAGTACGTCGAAGGAATCTCCTCAACCAAATAGCCTCTTGAACCACAGCTGAGCATGCCACATACTCTACTTCCATGGTCGAGAGGGATATACTAGTCTGCTTCTTGCTACACCACGAAATGGCCCTGCCATTCAACAAGAAAGCATATCCAGCGGTTGATTTGCCCTCATCAATGTTTCCAGCCCAGTCGACATCACTATAGCCAACCAACCACAAATCCAATCCTTGGTAACATAGCATGTAATTACTCATTCCTCTGAGATATCTCAATATCCTCTTGACTGCTTTCTAGTGCTCTATACTTGGGTTTGATTGGTACCGACTAACCAAACCCACTGCATAACAAATATCGGGCCTAGTACACATCATAGCGTACATAAGGTACCTATTGCACTAGAATATGGAACTCTTTTCATCTTGGTTTTCTCGTTTAGAGTCTTAGGACCCATATCAAGGCTCAAATGCAAACCCTTCTCCACTGGAGTATCAATTGGTTTGCAGTTGTGCATCTGGTATCTTGTCAAGACATTGTCAATATAGGTCTCTTGAGATAAACCCAGTAATCTCTTTTGCCTATTTCTGACAATCTTGACACCAAGCACATAGCTTGCTTCACCCATGTCCTTCATATCAAATACGAAGGACAACCATTTCTTAATGGTTTCCAATAACTCCTTGCTATTGCTAGCCATAAGTATGTCATCTACATACAGGTGTCGAATGACATAATTACCATCAGATCTCTTGGTGTAAACACATGTACAGTGGTCTTCCTCAAGCATGGAAAAACCATTTTCCATCATAGCTTGGTGGAAGCACACATTCCATTGTCTAGATGCTTGCTTTAAGCCATATATGGACTTTTTAAGCTTGCACACTTTGCGCTCAAGTCCGTTAGCTTCAAAGCCTTGAGGTTGATCCATATAGATCTCTTCCTCAGGTTCTCCATTGAGAAAAGCAGTTTTTACATCCATAAAGCTCCAAGTCCAACTGAGCAACAATGGCTAGAATGAGGCCAATTGAGGCAAACCTAACCACAGGGGAAAAAGTTTCCTCATAATCAACGCCCTCTCGTTGGGTGTAGCCCTTAGCCACTAAACGAGCCTTGAATCTCTCAATAGATCCATCCGCCTTTCTCTTGATCTTGAGAACCCACTTGTTCCCAGTTGCCTTTCAGCCCGGCGGCAAGTCAACCAAGTCCTATACATGGTTAACTTTCATTGACTCCAACTCTTCCTCTATTGCTTTCAACCATTCCTCTGAGCTTGACCCCGCAAGAGCTTCATGCACGCTCTTCTGTTCATGCTCATCTACTAAAATCATCTCACAGTCGATCTCTTCAGGAGTTACCATGTAGGCTTCATCCTCTATGTCGAAACGTCGACGAGGAACTAGCCTATGCCCACTACGGCGCAAGTGCATGTTAGATTGCTCATCCTCTGAGGTAGCTATCACATCTGCATTCTTACTCCCATTAGGATCTTCTGGATGAACCCCAGGTTCATTATCCAGAATCTGAATCCCTTGAGTGACAAGACCACTATCTTGTATCTCTAAGAATTCCGATGATTCTTTGTTAACTCCTGAAATAGATGGAAAATCATTCTCCAAGAATGTTGCATCCCTAAACTCAAGTTTTGTTCTCCTTTCACTCTCATCTAGTCCAATGAAGACATGGCCCTTTGTGGGTTCATAATATCTCACAAAGATACACTTTCTTCCTCTGGGTCCAAGCTTTCGATATTGGTGAGAAGTAGAGTGAACAGATGCTACACATCCACATGCGCGCAAGTAACTCAAATATGGCTTCCTTCCGTTCCACCACTCATATGGTGTGGAAGGAACCGATTTGGTTGGAACTCTGTTGAGGATATAGGCGGCAGTCAACAAAGCATCTCCCCAATAAGAAATGGGTAGATTTGCCTGCGCTATCATGGATCTCACCATGTCTAGCAAGGTTCTATTCCTCCTCTTAGCAACCCCATTTTGCTGTGGAGTCCCTGGAATAGTAAGTTTTCTAGATATCCCATTTTCATCACATAACCCTTTGAACATATCGGAGAGATACTCTCTACCTCTATCCATTCTAAGAGTTTTAATCTTTTTATTTAACTGATTCTCAACTAAGCTCATGAATTTCTTAAAACATTCTAGAGCTTCTGACTTGTGAGAAATTAGATAAATGTGACCATACCGTTTATAGTCATCTATGAATGTGATGAAATTAGCCTGTCCTTTTCTAGTATGCACATTCATGGGTCCACACACATCTGAATGGATAAGTTCTAAAGGAAGAGAGGCTCTCAAAGCCTTTTTAAATGGTTTTCTAGTTGCTTTTCCTGCTAGACATGACTCACAGGTTGGCAAATCAAATAGTGAACCTTAGCCTAAGAGACCTTCTCTTGCCAACCTGTTCATCCTATCTAAGCCAATATGTCTTAGTCTAGCATGCCACAAATTAGAATCAATACACACAGTATCTTGGCAAACAAAAGCACTACTAGGATTAGATAAATAATCAATTGTATCCAATACAATAAAACCATTATTAAGAAAACCATAACCATAAATTGTATCACCTAGATACATACCAAAGAATTGTTTTCAAATACAACTCTAAAACCATGTCTCATAAACCACTCTTGTTTCTGTTCCCACCTCTGTTACTTTGCCTAGACCGCTGAGGTTGAGCTCTCTCCTTCTTGCGCTTGAAGCCTGCACCCTTACTAGTGCTAGCTTCAACAGTAAGTACTTCAGTTTGAGGGGCATCGGCCAATATCCGATCCTCCTCTAGCTCAAGGTGCTTGGCAACTTGATCAAAAGATTTGACATCATCAGCATGAGTCAAGAAGATCTTCATATGCTCCCAAGTCTTTGGCAATGGCCTGATGACTGCGGAGACTTGCACCTCATCAGTCTTTTGGCGCCTATATGTGCTCAACTCACTAATCATGTTAGACATGATGGTTATATGCTGCCTCATGGTGTGACCCTGGCGCATTTTATAACCGTCAAAGGTGAGTCCGAGCTGGTGGCCTCTTGTGGTGGAAGTCCCTCCGTACTGGAACTTCACAGCCTCCCACAAAAACTTTGCAGTCCTATGCTTCTCAAACCGAAGCATCAGGTCATCCCTCATGGAGCTCAGGATTGTAATCCTAGCTACCGGTCTTTCCTCTTCCAGGCATTGTAAAGCTCAAGGTTCCTGCGATATTGTGCAGTGGTACCTTCCTCAGGTGAGTACATGGTCTAGTTTACGGTTTCCAACATGTTCTGTTCTTCTAGGAGCTACTGCACCTTTCGGTGCTTGAGGTCATAATACATCTCATTCAGTTTATCTCCTTTCGCGAAGTCAGCAACAATGCTCTTGGTAGCAGCCATTTATTCTAGAGACATTATATACTAGGATGAGTTCAACTATTCTAGCATAAAACACAACTCAAGCAACAACAAATCATACTAGCATAGTCAACCTACGGAATAAGCATTTAAACCATAAAATATGCTAACAAACATTCAGTCAAATTCTCATGCAAATCCACATAGACTTATGTACTAGTTTCATTCTGTGCAAGAACCTGATTGATAGACCCATAATTAAAAATAATTTTAATAAAATAAAACATGCAATCATGTTAATGCTATAAGGTGGTTCACACAGAACACTTCTACCTCATTAGCTCCCACTAGGCCCCATTAGGCCCCCAATGCCCAAACATCACACACATTGTCGGGCCATTGGTGTCCAGTAAGTTAGAAACACATTCTGAACTGGACAAACCAATATCCAAAAAAATCCATCTCCCAGACGGACTGTCGTCTGCCCAGATGGAATTCCGTTTGGGACACTGTGATCATTCTGAAAATAGACGGACGTCCGTCTGGTCCGAAGTGACAAAAAACGACATTTTTTCTTCAATTTTCTTGAACGAAAGTTTTCCAAAAAACGGAAAATCACGTTTTTTCTTTCAAAAATTCATCCAAAAACACATGAAAAAATCCAACAATAAATTTTACACAAAAATAATTATTATGGATTGTCAATTCATGCAAAACTTCATTAGGGAAATTCATAAGGATCCTCACACTCGGATCCGAACCCAAAACATAAGGGTTTCCAAAAACCCTATCAATTCTCCCATGAGTTTCATATTAAACCCTGGATTCTCCGTGGGTTACTATCAACCTTTGATCCTCCCATTTGATCCATACAATAAAAATAAACAATGGGGAGGAACCGAGAATCGTGGGAGCCACTGGTCTGATACCAATGTTGGTAATACTCCATATATATCTCAATTTGATTAATTGATGGGAAAGATACTTACCTGAATTCGTTTTCCTAAATAATGAAGTATACGCAACGGAAGTAAATCTGGATCCACGTTCTCGTTTCACCACCAAAGCTCTACTGGGGAGATTCCACAATCACTAGGAAATAGAATTATTTCCACAACCCAAATGCCGTGTGGAAAGGATGGAAGCATGATCTAAAGCAAAGGAAGGAAACCTCCAACGAGTTTCTTTTTCATGCATTTCTTGGAGAAAGGGAGAAAGAGATGGAGCCGCCTCTTTTCTAGAAAAACTCTCGTACGAATGAATCACACTTACGTGATGCGGTGGTTACAAATATATAACCTATATTCTGTAACCACCCTAATTGTGAGTTTTTAGATTTGCCCTTGGGCATTTAAATTATTAATTATATTAATAAATTCCAACATCTCCAAAAAGTGAGAAGTGTGCTTCACATGAAGAATAGATTATAATTTCACTTGTCAACTTATTGGATCTATACAAATAATACGAAAGAATGATCCTGAGGTAACTCGTAGATGTCTTGTCGAGTTTGATCCAAACCATTACCTACAATTCCTGCGCCTAATTATCTTCATTTTTTGAAAGTTCTAATTAAACAGACTGAACGTTATTGTATTGAACTAGGTAACTTTGCCTTAGTTTGAAAATGAAACTATCATCAAAATCGGTTTTAGTATGGTACTGTGTTAAATCAATTCATATTTTCTTGTATAACTACATCTACATGGTACTAGAATAATATGGTAGATTTTCAGTGCTGTCGACATTTGGAGACCGTACATAATGCTGACTCAATACCCTTAAATAGAAGTTTAGTAGAGAGAGTTTGACTGACAAAAAGGATCCAATAAGATCTCTTTTAAAAATCGTACTAGAAGTCTTTGCTTAGGTGCTTTTGTACCAAGAAACAGTTCCCCCCCCCCCCCTCTCTTCCAATCAAAATTCTCTAATTTAGGTTTTTCCCTTGATGGTCCAGAGAAATGATAGGATTTCAGTACAAAACAATAACCACATTCAGTTTACCTATATATACAAAAGCTATGATATTTCTTTTCATTACAAGCATTTCTCTAAGAACTCCACCAATACGAGCTTTTGAGAAAGAAATGGCTTCACTCAGGATTCATTTAGTCTTTATGTTCGTCGTCTCTCTTATTTTCTTTGCTGGATCTATGGGTGAGTGTCGCGTCTCTTGCTAAATTTTGTATAAATGTAGAAATAGATATTCAAAAGCTATATTGATTCTTCGACTTTTCACTTTTATGCAGCTAGAGAAGTGAGGGAGTTAGGTGGAACTGCTAAGGAAGTGGAAGAACCTTATTTCACTAGCAAAGGACAGAAAATGATGTACACTGTGAAGGAAATGAGTGGAATCACTAAGCAAAAGGAAAAACCTTGTTTCAGCTGCAAAGGAAACCATAGGGTGTAGACTCTTATGTTTTATAGAGGGGTGAGCAACTGGTCATCAATGCAAAATAAAGTATGAAAATGGAAGTCTTATGTAATATGAATGAATAAATAAATGAGGAAGAAAAATTTTCTAGTACTTCCACATACATGCCTCCTATTTACTAAGATTTTAAAAGAAAAACTCTCAAGGAAAGAAAATTCTTAAGTCTGCTTTACCCAATTATACCTGCAATTTTAAATGAGGAAAGAAGTCTACTTGGTCGTGTAGGTGATACAATCATACTGAGGGTCATCGGGTTGGGGTCTCCCTATCCTAACCATAGATATAATTTGTATTATAAATTTTATTTATAAATTAGTATATGCAATGTTAAGATAATCAGTTATAACTGGCATTTTATTATACTTTTGTTTAGTTAACTATAGTTTAGGACTCAAAGAAAGATTTCTTTTTCCTCCATATCTTCACCCCCTTCTCATGGTTCTTTATTGTTTTTGCAATATTTATTCAGTTTTTTCTTGTAGTTCTGTCCTTCGCCTTTATTTAGGGATAAAATCCATTTTTTTCTTTTTCTTGGTTCAGTATTAATGGTTTACATGGAATAAACCCCATCAATTGAAATGTTAAGAGTCTGGAATTATTTACTGTATGATGATGGCATGGGATCTTTCTCACCTTAGCAAAAAGAAGTCTAAGATCTTTTCTCACCTGAGGTCTACAACAACCCTAATCGTGCAACATAAAATGGGATTTGTTGGGTCGGTGTAGTTAGTGGATGGTTTTCATTCTTATGGGTGGCTTTCTTTAAATGGGTTCTCTTTGGAAATTGCTTGGTTCATGCGCATAGCTATCAAGCCGAGATTTCGGACCGTCAAATCCAAAATCTTGGTCAAAATTGATCTTGACTAGTGAATTTCAATGGTTTTGGTCCAACGGCCATAATGTGTGGCTTGATGGTCCTACGCACTAAATGCACAAGACCCAAGCAAGACCCGTTTTCTTTGCTCTCACCATCCAGGGTCTTTGGCATGCTTGAGTGATTCCTGCCCTTCGGTGATCACAGTCATTCTCTTTCCAAATTTGGAAAGCATAAACCCATTTGAGTTTACTGAAGATGAGATGTTATGACAAGGAGAGACAAATTGAAGATACTGAACACTCACGGGCACAGGGCTACTGCAAACCTCTCCTTTATAGATCTTTCTTTTATCATTTCTACGGTGAGATTTAAGAAATCTTATCTCGATAACAATATTACAGAGAGAACTGATGGTAGGTAGGTAACTTTCGGCAGGAGGAGGGAAGTGTTGGGTTTGGGTGTCTTGTATTATGTGGGTCCATGTAATTATGGTTTTGGTTGTATTTATAATTGAAACAGGGTTTGGATCAATTACTACTATTGGGGTAAAATTGTAATTACATTGGGATTAGGGTTTTAAGTTTCCTTATAAATAGTCTCTGTGAGATAACCTATAGGCATCAATCTCTGTAGGAGATTGGGGAATCAATCCCTGTAGGGGATAATGTAAAACCCAGCCCTAACCTTGACCCGGAAACCTTGTTATTTGTAGGTCCAGTGACCCAAAGTAAAGTAAGAAGTCAGCTTTGGGCCATCCTAGTGGAGGACTTGGTGTTTGGCTTTGAATCCATGAGAGTTGATGATGAGGTTCTATTTATGGAAACTGAATCTTGATGAAGATCGGATTAGTTGATGGACTTGGAGTGCTCTCTATCATGGTTTGAAGGCATTTCTACCTATTAGGTAAGTCACTTGATATGTGTGCAAAACCCCTTTAGGATTGGATTTGATCTGGGTCTTCAATTCCCTGTTTAGGAGTTGCTGAACTGATTGGTCGACTGATTGGTCGACTGGACCAGTCGACCAATCCACTCGACCAATGGGTGCTGTCTTTGGCAATTAGGTCTTGCTTGCTCTATTTAAGTCCAATATCGAGTCTACTTCGTATTTTCTGCCTCCAAACTCTTTGGAACGAACCAAAGACCTCTGCAAGTCATCTCCCTTGCATCCTTGGTGTTTTTCTTGACGGATCTTCGTCAAAACTCTTCCTTTTGCATCAAAGGTATGTCTACACTCTCTTCTTCTTCTCCATCTCTATTTTTCTTTCCTTTTTGAGTTGAGACAGTAGAGGAGATGCTGCATTCTATGTTGCAAACATCTCTAGACTTGTCTCTCATGATCTTCCTAAGGATTAATGGCTAATGCAATCATCTTAACCATGATCATTGCAAGCTTTTGAAGGAATCATGATCAAACCATGATCTAGTCTTTGTTTATCTTTTGATTTGAATTCTGATCTTCTTAGATCTACTATATTGATCATGTTAGTAGTCAATTGCTGTGTTTTCTTTTCATGATCTATGATCTATCAATCTCTAGTTGTTTCTCTTCTACCATACCATGCTTTCTTCATGAATCATGATAGTTACATCTATGGTAGGTTTTGTTTTTATTATTTAGATTTATGCTCTTAGGTCTATTTTCTTGATGATCTAAGTATGCCTTCCATGATATCTTTATCTGAATCAATGATTCATTCTCCTATTGTTCTTGTCTATGATTTCTATCTTGAATTCTTCAAGAACCATGATTGATCTAATTATGGTAACTTTTTGTTTCCTAATTTGTATCTTGAAGACTTGATTCGATTAGTGTTTTGAGATCCCCTATATGTTAGGATACTACTAATGTAGTTTACCCCTTGATTAGTACCCTTTTGAACCACCAAATTCGGATTTTATATCTTCAAACTCTGATTTTATAGACTACTGTCTGCATTGGTCGACTGATTGGTCAACTGGACCAGTCGACCAATCCACTCGACCAATGAGTACAGCAACTCTAGAATTGGTCTGTTTTGGATGTTTTGGTATCTTTTCTGTTAGGGATCTTTCCTAATATGTTGTATACACTTGTTTAGGACCTTCTTCTCAAGTTTGTCAAGATCTTACTTGATTTCTTAGGATTCCTTTGCAAGTTATAAAAGGTAAGGATGGTTACTTCTTTAACAACATAAATTGCATATCTTAGTTTCTATTTATGAATCTTGTTAATTTATTTCTTTAAATAGATTCTTATAATGTTATACTACTGTGGTACTGTCTTGATATCAGTAGCATTACTTATTTATATTGAATTGACTCATGTATGATTTACTTACCAGTTATATACAAGTTAATTGTAATTATTGATTTCTTTCCATATATGAAGTTACCATATATGTGATGTTATGAATTGATGCTTGTGTATGCTTAAGTATGGTTTGGAAAGGAGAGGTGTCCTTTTGACACTTCTGTCCTTGGACAACTACGGGAATATTATGGGATGTTTCCGGAGATGCCCTCTGGACACCTTCCTAAACTGTTGGATGACATATCTAGGACTGTCTAGTAGTGTTGGGCTAGGATGTCCCATTATGTCAAACCCTAATCGGAGGGGTATTGAGACCGAACGACCCGTGGTAGCAATGGGGATTCATGGGCGCTCAAGACCGGTAACCAACCCGTGAGAGGACAGGAATCACATTGTGGGGGCCATTTATTGGTAGGGTTGCATATGGATAGACTTGGGCTCACGGGCGCTCAAGACCGGTAACCAACTCGTGAGGGGACGTGAGAGCTTCCCGTTTACCATATGTGGATGACCAATAGGGTTGATGAGTCCGTAGTCAGGGACTATGAGGACTCTAGTGTGAAGGATACCGGAAAGGATCGTCAGGGACGAGGAATGGATGTATCTGGATCCGACTTGATGTAACTAAGTAGAAGACTTGCATTTGGCTAGGCTTTACCCTGACATGCGCCGGTACTTAGACCAATGGTGATGTGAGAGAGTGGTGACCTATACCCCCAGCCATGGAATGTCCCGAGGGATGCCGGACCCATTACCAATTGATGATGAGAGATTAAGACCTTCCTAAAGAAGTACGGTGCTATGACTTAAAGCATGTCTGCCAATAGAGACCAGCATATGTAGAGTTAGATTCATACATTCATTGTTTGTTTCATACCATATTGCATTTATGTTTGTTCTGAAATCCTGCCATTTATGTTATTATGGATTTAACTGCCTTACTGAGTTTCTTTGAAACTCATTCCTTTATTGTACAATGTTTGTTAGACTATTCTACAGGTTCTGAATATCATGACGGCCCGTATGAAGAAGCGCAAGGAGAAGAGGCATATCTCTAGGAAGGTGATTGCGGTTACAACAATTACACTGAAGATCCCGCGAGTGGTTATGCTCCGTACGATGCTTAGTCCGACCATAGAGTGGAAGCGCCCTTGTGGTGTTTATGAGATTTATACTTATAGGGATGTTGTCTATAAGATTGAGAACAATTTAGTTACCTATTGTACCTGCTATTGGGATTAGATTCTATCTTGCTTATTCTCTTTTAGAACTACTTTTCCGCTGGTTGTAGAGTGGGATTTCGCCTCACTTTACTTATCTGATTTAGACACTCTGATTATATCTAGTACTCTGAGTTATATATGATTCATCTTTTTCTTATTTGGATCTATGGTTTATCTTCCGCACTTTTATTATTTATTGTTCATGATTATGTTATTGTTTATGTGGGAGGTTGATTACTCGATACCTGATCTTCGGGCTGTGGATCACACTCTCGGGTATGCCAGATAGGGTACCGGCTGGGAGGATGTGACAGATTGAGAAACCCATCCTGAGGATAAGGATGAGGGGCAAGCAAAGGGTAGCACTTTGTGGGTGTGGCAGTGGTGTGAGGTTTCCTGGAAATAGTGAAACTCTTTTTCTCTCTGGTGGACATAGGCATGGTTTTGCCGAACCACGTTAAATTTCCCTTGTGTGTTTTGCTTGTGTTCTTCTCTATTCGTGGTTGTGCATCCATTATCCCTAACAAGTGGTATCAGAGCGAGGTTCAGTGGATCGTCACCGGAAGTGTGCGAAAATCTAGAAAGGAGAGGATAGGTGCCAAGAGAATGGAGAAGGCTTCGACGGATTGATCGAAAGTATGATTCTAGATTTAGAATCGTGAAGTTTTTCTTTTAATCTCTTTTTTCTTGTAAATTGATCGAATTAGATCGGTTAAAAAAAAAAAAAAAGAGGAGGGAGCAATCCGATTTTTGGATCGCTAGGAACAAAAAACGGTGAGTTTTTTTTAACTTTTCTTTATGCCTTTGATGTAATCGTTATTACATTGCTTTAAAGAAGAAGAAAAAAAAATGGAAAAGTTGGGAGGTGGAACGTGAAAAAGTGGAATGGAAGAAAAAAAAATCGGTGGGGAAAAGACAGAAAGAATTTTCTTTTGTTTTTTTTTGTATTACCGGATCGTATTTTACGATTATTTCCACAGGTTTTTTGTGTCAAGGATTTTTGTACGGAGTTAAGCGTTCCTAAGATTTTTGGACGTTCTGGACTCAGTGGAAGTGACGGATCAAGGAAATTTCGCTCCGTTGGTATTGATTTTGTGAGTTCGTATGGAAATCCATGGTGAGGTTCTTTTAGTTGATTGATGGGTACGAAAGCCACTGATCGATAAATTGTACAGGGCTTGCAGGTAGTGTTGAAATAGGTGGAGCTCCAGTTGACACTTTGGCAAGGGGTACAGGTAGACAGAATTTGCAGGTTGTTTAGGCCCAAAACAAGGGCAAATCTGGAAAAAAGCGAGTGACTTTCGCTTTGGATTTGGTGAGTAATAGTGATTTCTCGGAGCCGGCTGTGACAAAAGGAGAGATGGAGCCACGTCACTCATGTCGTATACCGGTGATGAGTTGTACGGGACCCCAAGTGGGGGTGTGTGCCATGCTGGTTTAGTGATGGCGGTAACAAAAGCATTCTTGGAGGGGATGTGGGTCATGCGTGTATAGCGGCTATGAGATGTACGGGACACCCCAGGTGGGGGTGTGTGCCATGCTGATTTAGTGATGGCGGTAACAAAAGCATTCCTTGAGGGGATGTGGGTCATGCGTGTATAGTGGCGATGAACTGTACGGGACACCCCAGGTGGGGGGTGTGCGCCATGCTGGTTTAGTGATGGTGGTAACAAAAGCATTCCTGGAGGGGATGTGGGTCATGCGTGTATAGCGGCGATGAGCTATACAGGACACCCTAGGTGGGGGGTGTGCGCCATGCTGGTTTAGTGATGGCGGTAACAAAAGCATCCCTGGAGGGGATGTGGGCCATGCGGTAAGGTGTGGTGGATACACAGAGATAGGTGATTGCAGAGAGACATCATCAACGGTTTACTTCAATGTGGTTTGCAGAATTCAAGCTAAGGTGGAGATTGTTGGGTTTGGGTGTCTTGTATTATCTGGGTCCATGTAATTATGGTTTTGGTTGTGTTTGTAATTGAAACAGGGTTTGGGTCAATTACTAATACTTGGGTAAAATTGTAATTACATTGGGATTAGGGTTTTAAGTTTCCCTATAAGTAGTGTCACATCCTCCCAGCCGGTACCCTAACTAGCATATCCGAGAGTGTGATCCACAGCCCTAAAGATCAAGTTTAGGAACGATCATATCCATTTTCAAAAGCAAGAACAAATCATAATGTTCAAGTAGTTTATAATAAAAGTCAAGAAAGGATCTTAGAAGGATCACTATAGAATATCAGAGTGTGGAAAACAAGATACCAAATCAAAAGACAACTATAGAGTATAGCGGAAATATACCCTACAAACACATGCGGAAGGTAGATCGAAATCCAAGTAAAGCTCTAAGCTAATACAAGTAAAGTAAAAGATAAGTCTAGAAGAAACAAAAGAAATCTAATCCACATCTTCAATCAGCTCTTCTTCTCCTTCAGTCTTCATCTTCTTCACCTTGCGCTTCCTTATATGGACCGTCAAAGAAATCCGAACCTGTAGAGAAGTCTAACAACAGATTGTACAAAAAGGAATGAGTCTCGAAAGAAACTCAGTAAGGTAGTTAATCCATAACAACATAAATAACATGAAAGCAATCCATAAAAAGATGCAATGCAATATGAAATAGATAATGTATGTATGCATCCAACTCTATGTATGTTGGTCTCTATGGCAAACATGCTTTAAGTCATAGCACCATACTTCTTTGGGTAGGTCACACATACGGCTCCTGTTGGTAGTGGGTCCGGGCATCCCTCTCGGACAAACCATGGTAGGGGGTTAAGTCAACACACTCTCTCACAACCATTTGGCATAAGTACCGGCGCATGTCAGGGAAAAGCCTAGCCCAAAGCAAGTCATCTAGTCAGTTACATCAAGTCAGGTCCAGATACTTCCATTCCTCCCCTCTCAGGATCCTTTCCGGTATCCTTTCCACTAGAGTCAGCGTATCCGACTCTCTCAAATACGGACTCATCAACCCTATTAGTTATCCACATATGGTAAACTGGAAGATCTCATGTCCTCTCACGGATATAACTCACCAGTCACGAGCGCCCATGAGCCCAAGTCTAACCATATGCAACCCTCCAATAAATGGCCCCCACAATGTGATTCCCGTCCTCTCACGGATATAACTCACCGGTCTTGAGCGCCCGTGAATCCCCATTGCTGCCACGGGTCGTTCGGTCTCAATACCCTTCCGAATCGAGTCTGATTTAACATGGGTATAACCTAGCCAAACACTGCTAGACAGCCCTAGGTATGACAGCCAATGATTCGGGAAAGTGTCAATGGGCAACCCCGGAAACATCCCATACTATTTCCGATAATGTCCAAGGACAAAAGTGTCAAAAGGACACCTCCCAATCCTAAACCAAACTTAATCAAACACATTCTCAGATCAGTCATGACATACACAACCAGTAGTTCATCATATAAAGAGAATGTAAAAGCAAAATCAGATTAAGCAGCAATAAGTAATTCATATAACATGAATAATGAAAAAGATGATATAAACAAGTGCTACTGTTCTCACAGTAGGAGATCAGAATTAAAGTACAACAACAGTAGGTAATCTCATAGTTTCACAAAGTAGAAACCAGAGAACAAGTAATCCATGTAGTTAAGGAAATAAATGTTCTTACCTTCTAACTCGAAAAGGAACTTAGGGAATCAAGTAAGACCTTGACTAAACCTGAGAAGAAAGTCTTAAACAAGTGTATACAATATGTTAGGAAAGATACATAGAAGGAAAGATCACAATTCAATCAAAACAGACCAAGAATGGGGTTGCTGTACCCATTGGTCGACTGATTGGTCTACTGCCCCAGTCAACCAATGAGTCGACCAACAGAGACAGTAGCCTTCATGAATCAGAAATTTTAGAATATGAATCCGAATTTGGTGGTTCAAAAGGGTACAAAATAAGGGGAAAACTTTAATGGAAGCATCCAAGTCAATAGAGAACATCAAACCATTAATCAAATCAAGTTTCCAGGATACAACCTTGGAACCGAAAAGTTAACCCAATTAGGTTAAATCAAGGATCATGAAGAAAACACAGTATGATCAAGGATAAAGAATTTAGATGATGATAGGTTACAATTTAGTAAAGAAAACACATTGATTGGCTATTAACAGGGTCAATAACATATACCCAAGAAATTAGGGTAAACATAGATCATGAAGGGAATATAGTATGGATCAAGGATAATGAACTAGAGGATGATAGGTTATGATTCTAGCAAAGAAAACACATTGATTGGCTGTTAACAGAGTCAATAACATATATCCAAGAATTAGGTTAAACATAGATCATGAAGGGAATATAGTATAGATCAAGGATAATGAACTAAAGATTGATAGGTTACAATTCTAGTAAGGGAAACACATTGATTGGAGGTTAACAAGATCAAACTAAGGGTTCTTGGTTTGATCTAAGAAGGTAGGGTTTCACCCTTTTTGGCTCGCAGGAAAAGGTTGAGATCACAGAATGTAAGGGAATTAATGATTGGCCAATTAAAACAAGAAAATCATAGAAGGTCAAATTTAGATTAACATAAATATGACCCATGAGGTTTCCCTCACATGGGAGGTTACCAAAAGGTTTCCAGAGAGATCATACAAGGGTTTCAAGAATTAATTTGGCTAGGGTTTCACCCTTTTGGCTCACATGAACAGGTTAAGATCACCGATGAAGAGGAATGATTGTTATCAAGAAACTAATAAGAAGTCATAGAAATTCTGGTTTAGGTTAATAGAAACATTATGGGAAGATTAAATCATCAAGTCATGGTCAAAAGATGGGTTCTTGATCTAACCCAAGAAATTAGGGTTTCAACCTTTATGGCTCCCATGAAAAGGTTATGATCACAGGAAGAAAGGGAATGGTTGCAATCAAGAACATAATAAGAAAATCTTGTTTAGGTTATAGAAACATTATGGGAAGATAAAATCATCAAGTCATGGTCAAAAGATGGGTTCTTGATCTAACCCAAGAAATTAGGGTTTCAACCTTTATGACTCCCATAATAAGGTTAGGGAGAATCAAGATTCACCCCAGGGCAAGAGAAACAAAGAATGCACAATCTAAAAAGGTGTTGGGGAGTTTCCAACAAATAAAAGAATATTAGGGTTTCATATATGGTTACCTCTCATGAGAGTTACCCATAATTAACTCTCACAAAAACAACCCAAGATAGATAAAGGAACATCTCATTAGTATTTCAAAATCAATAATGGAATTAGGAAAGGTCTACCAATGAGAGAAAATAAGGTTCTCAATTAAAGTGAAAGGAAAGAAATTCTAATCATACGATTAGGGATTTACTAACAAGGATCCGTGTATCCCACGGAAAGACTAGGGAGGATAAAGATTCACCCTAGGGCAAAGAATTTACAATCAATAAAGGTTTTGGGAAGGGTCCAATGAATTAACAGAAATAAAAGGGTTTCCAAATTGGTTAACCTCTCATGAGGGTTACCCAAGAATTTCCCCTCAAAATCTCTCCCTTTTTGGCTAGGTTGAGATCATGACGATGATCATAGATCTCAAAGGATGGAATGAGATCATGGAATAGATGGTTGCAAGATTGCAGCATCTTCTTCCTGATCTCAATCAAGAACAAGAACGAAGAAAGAATAATTAGAAATTCAGAAGAGATACTAACCTTGAATTGTCAGATCAGAGATGAGAGGCTTCAGATCTGCAGAGGAGTCTTCAAAATCACCAGAGAGAGTTTCGGAGAGGTCTTCTCATGTTCAAAAAGTGTTTAGGAGGCAGCCGTAACAAAGAAACACGAAGTAGGGTTTAAATAGAAGTGAAAAACCCTAAAATTACAATTTCACGGATTTGGCAAACCATTGGTCGAGTGGTCCAGTCGACCAAGCAGAATAGCAAGGTTCAAACAGGGATTCGGAGGGCTATACAAGGTCAAATTGAGTGAGGTTTTCTTCTACAAATCAATAAAGAAGTCTAGTTTCCAGAAATATTTTCAGATCAAGCATGTGAGTTCATTAGGTCCACCAACTAGGCTCACCTTCTTCGATGCGCAAGCAGGATTTGCCAAACATAGTTCAGCAACTTCGGACAGTGATTTGGAAGGTTATATGGGGTCAAATTGAGTGAGGTTTTCTCCTACAAGTACATCAAGAAGTCTAGTTTTGGGAAATACCTTCGGGTTGAGCACAGGAGTTCATTAGGTATTTCAACTAATTCACCCCTCTTCGGTGCGCAGATTCAAAACTAATACTGACAATGCTCTCAAGTGAGGGGCATCATCGACAATGTCCATGGGCTTGGGTTCCGACACCAAATCATCAACCAAAAGGGTCTACAAGCAACAAGCTAAGATCAAATCAAGATCCAACTTTAAGGTGTAACATTTAAACTAACCCTCTATTACCCAAAACAGATAGGGTGTCCTGGCTAGGTTTGGGCTGGATTTCACAAGTAGTGTCTGTGAGATAACCTATAGGCATCCATCTCTGTAGGAGATTGGGGAATCAATCCCTGTAGGGCATTGAGAAATCCATCCTAAGGATAAGGATGGGGGGCAGGATGGGGGGCAAGCAAAGGGTAGCACTTTGTGGGTGTGAGAGTGGTGTGAGGTTTCCTGGAAATAGTGAAATTCTTTTTCTCTCTGGTGGACGTAGGCATGGTTTTGCCGAACCACGTTAAATTTCCCTTGTGTGCTTTGCTTGTATTATTCTCTGTTCATGATTGTGCATCCATTATCCCTAATAGGAAGATGAGGGCGGTGGTCACTGGCACAAGGGGGGGGTGTGGTGGTTTCTAGCAAGGTATAAGAAAAGACTGGTCATCTCTCACGTCAAGATTAGGTATGGAAGGGTAATTTGGTCATAACATTGCATTTAAGGGCATTATGCAACTTCAATTTTTGAACTAGTTAAAACACATTGGCAGCAGATTTTAGCCTTTTAATAGCGTGAATGGAATTGATCACTAGAAATGAATAAGTTGGGATTTCCATCCAAGTTATCGATTCTTGAGTGCTTGGATTTCATAGACGAGTGCACTTTCACATATTTCTTTTTCTTTTAATGCTGAAAGGCTTAGAAAATGTTTTTATTAACCGCAAAAAAATGAGAGAAAATACTAAAAAAAAAAGTTTATTCACGTTTAAAGACAGCCTTAGCAATTCTAGACTACGACAAAGGCAGTGAAAATACAAAATTCATTTTCTCTTCAAGTTCACAGTATATATATATATATATAGGGTTTCTTGCTTGTAGCAAGATAGACTGAGGTAAAAATGAGGATAGGGGGAAGAAAAAGTGTTCCCACTCCTGCGCTTTGCTTTTATAACAGTCTCTTATCCTCAGACTACCATTGAGGAAATCAGTCAAATTAAAATTATCAATTTTTTATTCAAAATGTTTGGTGGAATCCAGATGCAATGGATTGTTCCTCCCCCACACCATCCACCGGATTAATCAATTTCCTTCTTCTTCCGGAGAATCGATTCATGAGAAATAGACAATTAGAGTCGGATAAAGTCAGTGGTTTGGATTTGTAAATTTGTAAATTACTAAACCCTCGAATATAAAAGTAAAAGATTGTATTCACAACATAATCTCTGCGATTTGATTTCAGATCATAAGATTACTTTCTGTACATGTGGTGTACGCTGGAAATGTTGGTTGCACAATATTGCAGCAAATAAAAATCCCCCGGCAGGATGTACGTCCATCCAAACATGAAGGATTATGAGCACTGGTTCTAGAATTCAGTATCCACCCCTTTCATTTGCCCTAAACCATGAACTTTGTAATATTTTAGTGACCATTGCAACCAACTGAGACTTCCAATGATTATCGGCCTTCTATTTTGATGATGCCATTATTACTCTTAGGTCATCCTCAACATTATGAATGGATTAAAGCATCAAAAAGTTAGAAGAAAGCCTTGTTTTGCATGGCATTTTCAACTCTGTTGTTTTTCAACGTAGGCTATCTTATGAGAAAATGAATTGAAATTGTCCAAAAAAGGTGACGACTAACGATTAACAAGCTGTGAGTCTTGTGACTTGTGAATGAAGAAAAAACATGAAGAGTAAAAAAAAAACAATGGGAATGAAGGTTTTGTGAATACATACAAGGATTAGGGATTTTTCATGAATTTTGTGGCTTTTTATGTTTTCAAACAAAGCATAAAACGAATTACCATGCCAATTAAAATGGCAATTAGTAAGAAAATTGATGCAGGCTGGTCTTGAAGTCGGGTATAGTAACAAGTGTATGCTTAATGTATGGAAAGAGTTTTTTTTTTCAATTATACGTTAGGATACGCATATTAATATGGCAATTAATATGAGTATTTACTAACTATGGGTAGGCCATGTGTCATTCATCTAGAGGGGTGGTTGGATGGACACACCCCTGCCTGGGTGTAGAGGATCTATGTTAGTCCTTGCTAACTAGTGAGTAGAGGAATGTGAAATCCCTCACAACTGTAACCCAAAAACCTATGTTGTAGGTCCGAAAACACGAAGTGAAGTTAGAAGACAATTGTAGGCCATCTCATTTGAACCCATTGGGTCTAATCTAGAACCATTGGATGTTTTGATGATGAAGATCCTATTATGGAAACCATGACTGACTTCGGAAGAATATGCAACTTGAATGATGATGGACTTGGAAGATGGATTATGAGTACAGTGTAGACACAATTGGAAGGTCCTACAAAACTAGGTAAGAGTCTTTTATAAGTTGGAAAAAGTCCAATGAGTGGTTTGTGGCTTTCGGGGACCAAAAATCACTTTTTGACCTAAAGGTGCTACTCGATTGATTGCCTTGGTCACCCCAAGTAACCAAGCCAAGTAACCAAACCTTCGCGAGACAGAATTGGTGCTTTATGGAAATTAGGTTTCCAAAGCTCTATATATTCAAACTTCGATCTAATTCGAGCCACTTTGTCATTAAGCTTTTGGAGAACATGAAAAGAACCCTAGATCACTCTCTCTAAGGCCAAGGAAGATCCCCAAGCATCTGTGAGAATTTCCTCCGTCAAATCTTCTTCTTCAAGGTTAGCAATCGCTCATCTCATTTTCTCTAGATCTATTCTCTCTTCTAATTCTACCAATTATTGTGATTGTGATGAAGCTCTTATGCTACTGTAATAACCTATCATTCTATACTCATAGTCTTAGAGTGAATCCCCATTCACTCTATTCTTTCAGTGAACAACATGGTATGATTGTTTTCTTATTTGAGAGTGAATTCCCATTCATTCTAGTCTATCCGTGAAATCTACGAATTGATTTAGGATTAAGCCTATTATATGATCAGTTATATTTCTATTCTGTTGACCATGTTAGATGCTTAGATCATGATAGATAGTCTTCTTATACTATTTTAGAATTCTCCTATTAATTTTGGAGTCTTTCGAAATCCGAACAATGAGTTTCCAATCAAAATTAGGGTTTTGTGTCTGTACACAGAAGGCTTGGTCGATGGCTTGGTCGCCCAAGCGACCAAAGGGTACAATGATAGCAATTGTCCCTGTTTTGGTCGTGTTTCATCTCCGATCCCTTAGGGTTTGTTCCTAATACTTGATCCTTGTATGATTAGGGTTTCTTTGGTAACTTTTGGACCTACCCTTTTATCTATTCTCTGGAGTTTTCGAATCAAACTTAAGGTGAGTACGTTCACTCATAATTAACATGATTACATTCTTCAATATGTTAGAACTTGTATGCATAATTTAACTATTGTCTTAGGACTTATTCATTACTGTTATATCTCTGTAATTTTAGAATGTGATTCATATGTTAATTTGCATACTTATAAGAATGTGATTGATTCTATTGTGAATGGACCATGATATGATGTGTGTTTCGAAATCATATTGTGATGTGTGCCTAGGTTGTAATTGTGGAATGGGGAATGCCACTTGGGCATTTCTGTCTCAAGACACAATTGGAGGTGGTATGGGATGCATTCCTATCCCCTTGGCGCTTTCTGCGATTACTAGATGTCATACCTAGGACTTGTCTAGATGTGCTGTCATATCTCACCCTATCGGCGTAGGTATTGAGGCCGAGTGACCTGTGGCAGCAATGGGGATTGTGGGTGCTCAAGATAGGTATCCAATCAGTTAGAGGATGCAATCATATTGTGGGGTTCATTCATTGGTAGGGTAGCACATAATAAGCCTAGGCTCATGAGCGATCAAGACCGGTAGACAACCCATGAGAGGACATGAGAGCTTCTCATTTATTATATGTGGATGACCAATAAGATTAAGAGTCCGTAGTCCGAGTTGGTTGGAGCCATAGGATACGACGACTCTAGGGAGAAAACTAGAATGGACTAACTAGGGCACATAAGGGAAGTATCCAACTCCGAGATTGATGTGACTCAGTAGATGATGTGCATTAGGCAAGGTATAACCCTGACACGTGCCAATACTCATACCAATGGTGGAGTGAGAAAGTGGTGACCTAAACCCCAGCCATGGAATGTTTGAGATGGATGCCCTAACCCAAGTCACGTTTGTTCTGAACTATTTGTAATTGTTATTTGTAATTGAACTACTTGCTGAATTCTTTCACCCTTAGCGGGCAATGTTTGTTAGATGACTTTGCAGGTGAGGAAGAGATCCCGAGCTCCTGTGGTGAGGACTCTTCCCTATATGATGCAGCAGTAGAAAAAGTGGGAGAAGATAGTGGTTTATGGTACGACCCAAGTACCAATCTAAACTACTTTGATGGCACCCATTAATAATGATAGACATCGTCTTGTTCGTAATTGGGATCACAAGTTGGATGTCAATCCTCAAATGCAAGTACACAAGCCCAAGAGAAGAAGGCAAAGGTCGAAGAAGAAGAACCAATGGAAGACTTAGATGATTCTTAGACTTCTTTAGTTTATTCGGTTGTAATACATTAGAGTTTTGATCTACCTTTCCGCTTTGACTTTAAAGTTATTTCCGCTATATCAGTGATTTATTATTGGTATCACTTATTCTGCACTCGTGATATTCGTTGTGATCTTTCTTAGGATCCATCATTAATTGTGATGCGTCCAAAATCTGCTCAGCCCTTAGATCTCCTCGTGATGACCTGCAAAACGAAAGCATCAGATGTGGCCCGACCGCGGGGTCGGGAGTCCACCTCCGAAGGCTAAGTCAGTTGATGAACTTAATCACAAACGGCTCTGCTAGAAGCATAGAGCTAAGGAATGAAGAACTGGGAAAGGTGATCTAGATCATAAGCCGCTGATAGTTTAGGTCTATCAATATGTATCTGAACCTGAGTCTCAGATTGTGTGTTTTCGATCCCCCTCACCTCGTATGGTAGTGAGGTTTATATAGAGTGTACCTTCGAATCTCCTTCGTTGGATGCACTTGAGCCTTCTTCGGGTAGTCGTTGGATCTTAACAGATAGATCCGTTGAGCAACAGACTTCTACTAGTTTGGACTAGTAGAGGACTCCTAGGTAACTCTTTAGGTTATGCGATGATTATCCCTTCGACAATGATTAGCCGCAGCCATCAATTCGAGTCTGCCATCATTAGGGTAATTACCCTAATCCATAAGTAGGATTAGGGCGTGCTTGTAGCTGAATCAGTTTTCTTCTTCAGCAAGCCATCCTCTGGATCCGGTTCGCTCGGGAGCGAGTCGGTTCCCTCTGCCTCGACCGGGGTCGAGGGTCGAACCAGGTATGAACCCGGTTTGATCATAATTTCTCCGTATCACGAGCCCCCCGGCCCAAGCGTTCGGTCGATCCCGAGGGCTTGGTTTTTAACTGGGTTCTTCGTCAGGCGATAGACTCTACGTGCTCCATTAAATGTCATATCACATTTAATGCGGTGGTCACTTTTCCTCGAGCGTTGTGAGGGTAAGGCCACGTGTCACCTTGCAGTCGATCTGTCGTGGCTCACGTAATCCAAGCGACGGTTTCCGAACGCCTGTTTCGGATTCGTGAGTTCAAACTTTCAAAACGTCTTTCAATCTCGATCGTTGATTTTGAATCAATCTCGATCGTTCAGATTCCCGAACACTCGTGCGGGTGTTTTAAAAGCGGTTCGTTGTCTTCGTAGGTTTCATTCTTCCTGTCTGGAATTTGAACCTTTGTTGTTCCGCTTTCGCGCCTTCTTGCTCTCAAGCTTCGCTCACTGAATCAGTAAGTTTACTGGTCTTTTTCTTTTTGTAGTTTACTGAAACAAGTAATGGCGGATAATGGGGCTTCTCTGGTACCCAGTGTTGGTAATAGTAGTGAAGCTTTTGCTTCTCCTGCTTCCGAACAATCGGATAGTGATAACAAAACCCTAACCGTCCTCTCTCGCGCGAGTTTGCTGAAGTTTCTCAAAAAGGTTTAGAGAGAAAAACCGAAACTCCTCCCCGCCTTCCTCGAGTCTGGATCTTCCAAGATTGTCGAGTCTTCTAGGCAGCCTCAAACTTCCAGGTCCGATGGTGGACCTGGCTCTGTTCCCTCCATTTATAATGAGGAAACCCTTCTTTCAGCCATCCAAGATTTTGATTTTCCTTCCTCTTATCAGGTTAGGGCTCCCTTTCTGATGAGAGGGTTGATTCAACCCTTTCGAGTGAATTTTCTCTCGTACATAGATGCACCGGAAAGCGGGGTTCGCTTTCCCTTTTTTAATCCTTTGTTCTCCGCAGCTTCGAATCATTGGGACATTTGTCCCGGAATGCTCCTTCCCAATAGCTGGCGTCTCATCGTCGGCTTCTTGGGTTTGTGTTTTGAACTTGGCATTACGCCATCTCTTTCTCTCTTTGTACATTTTCATGTTCTTTCTATCTCTCATCCTCCCGGATGGGTTTTTCTATCCAAACGCAATAAGGCTGAACTTGATTGGAGGGGCAGCATCCTTGCCAAAGGAACTTGCCCTTCTAACCACAAAAGATGGCGCGAACGATACTTTTTCTGTCGAGCGCCTCCATCGGATCTTAACTTCCCAACCGCCTGGAGGCGGTGTACTTCTTCTTCCGAGAATAACCGAGGCCTCCCCTTATCCAAAGAAGACGAGGCGGCCGTCAGGAAGATCAAATCCATTCCATGGTATCAAGAAATACATGGACTTGAGGTGGAGTATAACTCCATTCTTCAGTACTGGGGCTTGGCTCATTGTGAGCTTCTAACCATCATCCTTTAATTTTACTGAAGTGATATGTCTTTAATTCTGACCCTTGTTCTTCTTTGCAGTGCCTCCAAGAATGAACCCCGAGAACTTGCGAGTGAAGGCCGCTAGGGCCGTTGCGACAGCCGAGCAACGATCACCCAGAGCCTTGACCGTAGATCAAGAGGCTTCTGCCCCTCTCCCCGACCCCTCTTATAGGGGTATCAGGAATATCAGGCCCGTGGCTGATGCTTCGGGTAAAGGGAAGAAGCCAATGGTGGAGAGGTCCAATGTCTCCTCCTCCGCCCGAACCAAAAGGAGGCATGATACAATTGATGCTTCCTCCCATAAAAAATCCAAAGCTTCAACGGATTGTGAGGAGGTCTTCACCCCCCAGTGGACCCTGAAGTTGACCGACAGGGTGACTCGAGACCCTGAGAAAGCTGCAGAGTGGAGCTCCCTCAGTCTTGTTCCTTCTGATCGCCAGGAATTTGAAAACCTGGATGACGTTGCCCTTGTTAGTCAATCCACAAGGTACCGGTCTTCTTGCTTACTTATTTTTTCATAATTTCTTATGACTTCTTCTCATATTTTCCGCCCTCCCAGGAATGCTATGTTGAGCTTCTATCAACACATGGAAGCATTGAGCCATGTTGGCCGCAACAGCTCTTTGCTGCAAACCTGTGAAGAGAATTTGGCCAAGGCCAATTCTGAGATAGATCGGCTGACTGCAGCTGCTGAGGAGCTGCAGAGAAAGCATGAGGAAGAAGTGATCTCCCTCAAGGATGCCCTCGATGCTTCGAAGGCTCGTGCCACTGCTGCCGAGCGCGAGGCCAGGAAGCAAAAAGAAGCTGCCACGTTGTTCGGTGACAGGCTTGAATTTCAATGTAGGAAGAACGAAGAATATCTGAAGTGGGCGGTCCCTAGCAAGCCCGATCATATCAAGCCAGAGCTTCGGAAGGAGTGTGTTCGGAAATACCTGAACAGCGTACCTTTCTCCGAGCTGCTAGGTGCCTACAACATTCAAGCTTATCGCTTGGGGCAAAACGACGTTTGGGAGCGAATTCTCGCATCAATCCCTAATTTCGATAATGCTCCCTTCAGTGAGGTGTGCCATAAAGAGGTCTTCGGGAAATTAGGCATGGATCTCCCGGACTGGGCTCGGGAAGAAGATGATCCTTTTCCAGCTGACCCTCAATATGAGGCATACTTGGCGGACGAGCCGGCGTTTCCAGAGGAGAAATCACAAGCCGAGTCTCAAGTTGCTGCTATAGAGGACTCAGCCAATGTCATTCTTGAGGAAGGCTCTTCTCAAGATCCTGAGAAAAGTCCTCCCGACCAGGGTCCCTCGGGCAACAATGAAGAAGAGGCTTAGGGAGTTATCTTTTGTTTCTTTTTGTAAAGATTGACCTCCTTGTTAATGAATAGACATTTCTTTTTCATGTTGGCCTTTCCATTTCCCTGTCTCCTGCCGAAATCTTGTCTTGAATATCAAAGTATAAATGATAAAACTTATCACTCAACTTCACATTCCTCGACGAATAATAATCTTGTAGAAATATTGTGAAGATGCGTTTCGGAAAGATGCATTAATCTTCCCCACTACTTCATTTATTGCAAAGTCCACACGTTTCCCTTCTGCGAAGTCCAAACGTTTTCTTGCTTTTGTATACCATTCACTGTTTCCAATGAATCGGAAATACTTCCATTATTATAATGGCGGTGCGATGATTGGAGGTATCTCTGCATCGGGTGCTCGCTTCCACATGTTTCCATGTGGCATCCCTCCGACCGTTGTCTTGCTTTCTGCGGATTTCGAAGCGTCATTTCGATCTGGGTCGTTGGTTGTCCTTGGCCTTCAACCGTCGTCTTAATACCTGAGGCTATTTAAAGCCTTCATGGGTACTTTCCATCTATCCTGCTATCTGCAAGTTAGATTTGCTAAAGTGCTAAAGCGACATTCCATCCTTCTGCCTTCTTCCGTATTCCTCGTACTCCAACAATAGCTCTATCAACTTCTGAACAAGTGAGTTTTTTTTTTTCTGGTTACTCATCTCTTTCCCCACTTCCCCCCTGAGTAAACTGCACAGTAGTAGTACTTGGGGTTTAGTTCGAGTTTTTCTGAAGTGATAATGAACTAGGGTTTTCCCTTTCTTTTTTTTTTTTTGTTGTCGTTGGATATCTATACTGATACAGCTTTTCTGTTTGCATAGTGGCTCCCAAGATCAACCCGAACTTTATCAGAGCGAAATCTAGCAAGAAAATCGTTCCGTCGGTGGTGGTTGGGGCCAGTGAGGTGGTTTCAGCTAGTGAATCCTCCAAGCGTAAGGCGACTGCTGTTGGTGAATCTTCAAGTCAGATTCCCACAGTTTCTATTGATGCCGCCCGTACGCCTCTTTTGCCCGAAGTGATCGCTCGTCTTTCCCAGGAAGATCTTGATCACTCCGTTGTTGATGGCGCTGCTGACGCCCCGTCGTAGAGACCGTTGGTGCACCCCCGAAGGAGACTCTTTGGGCATCTGAGACAACTATGTTGGCGTCTAATGAAGGTGTGGTCCCAGCAGGCGCTGCTCCTATTTCCAACTCCAGTGCTTGTTTGGCATCCTCCTCCTCTCCTTTGGAGTTGGAGGATTTTGCCACCAGGAAGCGCCGTCGGGTGATAGGTGATGCAGCTCATCCTTCTCTTGATGTAGCTCATCCTTCTCATCCTTCGCTCGAATTAGTGTCAAACGAGTTTGACAGAGCGTTGGAATGGTGCACCGCCGGCTCGAATGACTTCCGAGAGCGCAGCTTCTTTCCAAACTTCCAGATGAAGTCTTTACGAAGTCACTGGTGATGTAAGTCTTTCTTCATTATCTTTTGATTCTGAAAAATTACTCTTCTGCTCCTTTTTTTTTTTTTTTTTTATAACTCGGAAGTTATTTGCAGGAGTCTTACTGGTAACTTCCACAACCAAGTGGAAGTAGCCTCTAGGCTCAATAGGTTGAGCAATGAAGTTTCCAGGCTTCGGGAAATCTCTGAAGCTAAAGATGCTGAGATTGCTCGCCTTCGGAAACTAGCTTGGGAGGTTGCAGGAGAAAAGAATTCGATGATCGGTCGTCTTCAGTCGGAACTGGATGATGCCAGGGAGAAGATCCGGAAACTGGAGCGAGCAGTTGGAAAGTCAGGAGCCAAAGGATTTGAAGCGTTACCACAAAGGCTAGCTGTCGTTCCTTTGCCCGAATCCCTTCCAACTGATGTTCGCAGAGCCTGCGTCTTCAAGTATTTACACAAGAAGCCCTTTTGTTGATATGCTGAATGCTTATAACTTGCAGCGCGATCGGGATGGTGAGAACGAAGTATGGGAATCAATATTAAGGAAGGATCCTCATTTTGATACGACTCCCTACAGTGTTGTTTGCCATCCTGAAGTATTTACCGACCTGGGTATTCCTCCTCCTGACTGGACCAAAGATAAGATTGATCCTCCACCTTCCGATCCGAGATATTATGCATTATCCGGAAGATTCTCCTGTTTATTCTCCCCCGGAAGAAGTCAATTATGACGAGCTCGTCTTGAATGCAAGTTTGGTCGAGGACCATACTTCTCCTGGACAAGCTGGACAAAGAGTATGAAATTGCGGAGGATTTTATGCATACCGAAATATTTTTTGTAATCCTCATTTCTCCTCTTCTTTTCCTTGAATCCACACCAATGGTTGACTCATATGTTTGTTCTAGCAAAGTCGTGTCGATCTTGTATAACTTCTTAACAGTCACCGATGATGACTTTCTTTTTTGACCGAAGATTGTATCCAGCTCTTGTAATTGTTTTGATACTGGCCTCTTTCGATCTTTTGAAGAAATAAGAAATTAACTTCATCTTGAGCTTTGCTAGCCACTTGAATTGCTGTTGAATTAGGTCTTAGTTGTTTGAAACAATGCCTTTACTTAAAGATTTCCGGAGAAATACAATAAGTCTGAGAAGGAACTCACTCGGGTTTTAAACCGATGCCTTTACTTAAAGATTTCCGGAGAAATACAATAAGTCTGAGAAGGAACTCACTCGGGTTTTAAACCGATGCCTTTACTTAAAGATTTCCGGAGAAATACAATAAGTCTGAGAAGGAACTCACTCGGGTTTTAAACCGATGCCTTTACTTAAAGATTATTCAAAAATTCAATAAGTCTTGAAGGAACTTACTCGGGTTTCAAACCGACACCTTGCAAAAGGAACTCACTCGGATTTTCATCCGATGCCTCGACTTAAGAAGACTTAAGAAGATTCAAAAAAATTCCATAAGTGTTGAAGGACCCACACGAATTTTCATCCGATGCCTTATAGTTGGATCTTGTTCTTGAATGTGGTGTATGATGCCCCCCAATCAAAAAATAATTTGTTGAAAGCCAAAAATTGCATTGATTGAGTTGAAAATGTTTACATCGCGAACAAAATTGAAATCATCATCAAGGATAAAACTTTTTTAGATGCCTGGCATTCCACGACCGATCCAACTCTTTCTGGGTGTTGATGTTCTTCAGCCTATAAGCTCCTGAACCAACTGGTTTTACAACCATATAAGGTCCTTCCCAGGAAGGGTCCAATTTTCTTTGGTGACGCGGGTCGGAAGCTAGGGTGTTTCTCAACACCAAATCTCCGGCTAAGTACCGGCGATTCTTCACTCGAGTATTATAATGAGACGCTATCCTTCTTCGATAATGTTGAGTTCGTGCTATTGCCTTTGCCCGAACTTCGTCCAACAGATTAAGACTATCAAGCAGTCCTTGTTCATTTGCTTTTTCCTCGAACTCACGATCCCGTAATGTCCCCGCCATTATCTCCACTGGTGCCAATGCTTCGGATCCATATGCCAACCTGAATGGAGTTTCTCCTATGGGTGTTCGAACCGTAGTTCTATAGGCCCACAGTACATTATGAAGTTCTTCGACCCAAGAAGCTTTGTCGCCTTCGAGTCTTCTCTTTATTCCTTCCAAAGAGCGTTCGGTTAGTAACCTCTACCCGTCCATTGCTCTAGGGGTATGCCACCGAGGACATACGATGCTCGATCATATATGTTCCGCAAAATTGCTCAAATTGCGGACAATCGAACCGAGTACCATGGTCATGACTTATAATCTTTGGAATCCCAAAGCGATATATGATTGATTCAAGCACGAATTTCTCCACTTTTTTCTCAGCAATTGCTGCCAATGCACCGCTTCAACCCATTTCGTGAAGTAATCAATTGCTACTATCGAGATATTCCCGTCCGCCCCGACGCCTTGGTGAATTTGCCCATGATATCAATTCCCCACATCGCAAAGGGAATGGGATCTAGAATTGAAGTCATGGTTTCCGCCGGGCGCTTCGATATCGTAGCATGAATTTGACAATTACCACACCGACGAACATATTCCATAGCAGCCTCTTGGACCTTAGGCCAATATAACCCAAGTCTCGAATTTTGTGAGCCGTGGCTCGTCCACCCATGTGAGCTCCACAAATTCCTTCATGAACCTCAGCCAAAGCTGATTTTGCTCCTTCAGGGCCTATACATCTCATAAGGGGTCCAGAATAAGATCTTTTGTATAGTCTCCCAATCTAAATGACAAATCTAGCTAATCGAATCTTGATCAACTTTGCCTCTTTCGGATCCTCAGGTAATTTGTCATATCTTAGATACTCGATTATCGGATCCATCCAGCAACGCTTTGCTTCAATATAAGAAATTTCTTTCTCATGATAACTTGGAAAAGTTATTTCTTCAATATAGACCGAAGGGTCTAGATTCTTTTCTTTGGCATTGGCTAGTCGGGATAGCTCATCTCGCCACTCGAATTTTCATTCCTCGAAATCTGAGATATCTTCAAATTCCGAAATTGGTTTTGAAATGCCTGCAAGCGAGGTTCTTTAATACCATACTCCCCCTGGACTTGGTTGACTATAAGTTGAGAGTCACTATAAATAGTAACATCTGCAATAGACAATGCTTTTGACAACCGAAGTCCAGCTATCAGAGCCTCATATTCTGCTTCGTTATTACTTGCTTCAAATGCAAATCTCAAAGCATATCGAATAATAAATCCCGCTGGACTTTTTAATAGAATTCCAACTCCCGCTCCATCTTTATTACTCGAACCATCCACATATACCTCCCAAGTGGTTGGTATAATGGGATCCTCGATGGTGGGTTCCACCGGTGCAAAGAGTTTCTACTACAAAATCGGCTAATGCCTGAGCTTTGATTGCAGTTCTGGGCTTAAAGCTCACTTGGAACTCACTGAGTTCAATTGACCAGGACACCATCCTTCCAGACAAATCAGGTTTATTAAGAACTTTACTAAGAGGAAAAGTTGTAAATACCTCAATTGGATGAGCCTGAAAATATGGCCTTAGCTTCCTGGCGGCCATCATGAGAGCCAGAGCCTGCTTCTCAATCTGCGAATATCTTGTCTCCGCATCTAGCAACACGTGGCTTACATAGTAAATCGGCCACTATTTTTTATCTTTTTCACGAACAAGTACCGCACTGACCGCTGAAAGGGACGTCGCTAGATATAGCTGTAATATTTCCCCCTTCTCTGGTCTGGACAAGATCGGTGGTTGTCCAAGTGCTTCTTTTAACTCCTCGAAAGCTTTCTGGCACTCTTCAGTCCATTTTGCTTCCTTGCTGCCCTTCAAGTCTTTAAGTGCCTTGAAGAAAGGCAAACATTTTTCTCCAGACTTGGAGATGAATCGATTCAAAGCAGCAACTCTCCCTGTTAAACATTGCACATCACGAAAAGTTTTGGGAGCCTCCATATCAACCGGAGCTTGTATTTTGGCAGGATTAGCCTCAATTCCCTCTCGTGATACCATGAAGCCCAAAAATTTGCCCGAGGAGACTCCAAAGGCGCACTTTTCTCGGGTTTAGCTTCATTTGATACTTTCGCAAGATCGAGAATACCTCGCTCAAATCTGCAATATGATTTGCTTTTGTAAAGCTTTTCACTAGCATGTCGTCAACATAAGCTTCAACATTCTTTCCTATCAGCTCTTTGAAAATCTTGTTGACGGCCCTCTGATATGTTGCTCCTGCGTTCTTTAGGCCAAAAGGCATGACCTTATAATAATAGCTTTCACGATTAGTCATGAAAGCTATAAACTTCTCATCCTCCTTATTCATAAGGATCTGATTATACCCTGAGTAGGCATCCATGAAACTTAAAGTTTCATATCCTGCAGTCGCATCTATCAAGAGGTCAATCCGAGGCAACGGATAGCAATCTTTAGGGCAAGCCTTGTTAAGATCTGTGTAGTCTGTACACATCCTCCACTTCCCATTCGCCTTTTTTACCATTACCACGTTGGCCAACCAAGTTGGGCATTCAATTGGTTCTATGAAACTAGAATTCTTGAGTTTTTCAACTTCGCTACGAACGGCTTCATACTTTTCAATGGAGAAATTTCTCCTTTTCTGTATCACTGGTTTCGCCTTAGGATCTATCCAGAGTTTATGCTCTACAACAGCCCGATCGATTCCTGGCATGTCTTCAGCAGACCATGCAAATACATCTTTATTCTGTTGAAGAAATAACTTTAACTTATCTTTAAATTCCTCCAGCTGTTCAGACCCGATATAAGTAATCTTTTTCTCATCCTCGGTACACAGCTGGATTTGTTCCAGCTTCTCCATTGGTTCGGGTCTTTGCATCTCTGCTTCTTCCCGATCGTCTCGAACTTCTATAGGTAGGGCAGTTACCTTCCTCGGGCCCTCCTTGTCTTTTAAATAGGCAACGTAACATTGCCGAGAGATCCTCTGGTCAGAGGAGACTTGACCAATTCCCATATCAGTCGGGAATTTTATCTTCAGTGTTTTGTCGAAACAATAGCACCTATCTTGGATAAAGATGGTCGCCCGAGGATAATATTATAAGCTGGCAGTTCCCGAACCACCAAAAAATTGATTCGGACGGTTGTTTCCTTAGGAAAACTTCCAATAGATAAGTCCAACTGGACCGATCCTTCCGCCACTGCAGATGACCCTGCAAAACCATATAGATGTGTGGATGAAGGTTTCATCAAGTTCTGATCCACCTTCAATTTTTGATACACTTCGTAAGAAATTAGGTCACCGCAGACCCTGTATCAACCAAAACTCTATGCACTTCCCGACGTGCAATCTCTACCTTGATGACTATGGCATCATCATGAGGTAAACAAACGTCTCTTTCGTCCTCCTCGCTAAAGGTGATAGAATCTTCACCCATTCAGCTTTTTTCGCTTCTACGTCTCTCCGGTTCCAACAAATTTGGATTTTGTTTTCAGACTCCGGAGTGATTCGGGCTCTGGTCCCCCGAAGATGGTAAGGATCGGTGACCGAGTAGCTTCAATCACCTCCTTGCCCTTCTTAGACTTCGGGGCCTCCCTTGATCGTTCTGAACTAACCGAACGATCCCTTTTAGGAGCAGCCGCACGTGGCTCACGTGGCTCCTCCCTCCTTCGCTAACAAAATCGGACAAATGTCCCCGAGATATTAATCTCTCAATATCTCGCTTTTAGATGACGACACATCATTTGTATAATGACCATAGTCCTTCTGGAATCGGCAATACTTTTCTCGATCCTGCTGCTCTCCGGGTTTCAAAAGAATTTTAGGCGGCCACTTCAAGATATTTTTTCTTTTGATGATATTTAAAATATCAGCCCGAGGAACATTCAATGGAGTATACTCACTTTTACCGGGACACCTTTGGCGCCAAGCCTGAGATTTTCCAACCCGATCACGGACATTTTTCTTTGGCTTCTGCTTCTACTCAGGAGCCTTTTGTTCCTTATTGGAGACTTTATTATCTCCTTGGCGCGCATCTAGAATCTCCATGACTTCAGCCTCGCTTCGGCATCTCTCGTACCAACTCAAGCATAAGTCGCAGGCATATCCCGTAGTAATAACTCCAGGAGTTTCCGATTAGTGAGTCCCGTGAATAGAGCAGTTTTGGCTACTTGCTCATCCAAATTTTCTATCTCCATCGTTACTTTGTTGAATCTTTTCAGAAACTCTCTGATTGATTCGTTCTTTCCTTGTCCGACAAGAAACAAGGTTTCTTCCGTTTTCTTGACCTATATTCCACTCCGAAATCGCCCTATGAATTTGCGCGCCAATTCATCAAAGTTTACGATCCTTCCAGTAGGGGAGGTTTGAAAACCACTTTTGTGCTTGCTCCCAGTTAGAGATGAACCAAAAACCCTGCATAAAATTTCATCAGAATTACCTGAAACTGCCATGGTCTGTTGGTAATAGCCAATGTGAGCTGTTGGATCTCCGGAGCCATCGAATGTAGAAAAGGTAGGCAAACGGAAGTTATGGGGAAACTGATATCCCGCAATTGGCTCGGCAAAGGGGGTCTTCCGAATGACTGAGTAAATATCCTCACCTATCTTGCCCTTAGCCAACTGCCCTAATTTCTCATTGATGTTGGCCAATTCCTGACCAATCTGGGTCGGGTGATCTTCAGCAATATGATCACGACCTCGATTAACACGATCATCCCGTGCTATCCGATCATCACGAACAGCCCGTCCTTCCCGAACATTCCGCTCGTCGCGAACTGCTCGATCATCGCGAACGGTTCTTCTGACAATTGGTGAGTGAGTTCTTACCCCTGTATCCAACCTTGTATTTGAATCAGTTGTACTCTCTTGCGGTCTGTCGAACCGATCGTCTCGCCTAGGTTGATCATCAATCCTCCTAGGTCCTCGGTCTCCTTCACGAAAATTCTGACCGATATTCCGGTCTTCAGCCAATCTTTGATCACGTGGTAACGCACGTCTCCCTGAATCGCGTTGATCAGGTTCTTGTGGTAAAACCACTCGTCTGGTGAGCATGCGGAGTGCTTGGCTCACCTCCAAAAGTTGAATCTTTACCTGATCCAATTGATCTTGGAATGTATCAGGAGGATTACGTCCTCTCTGACCATCATCTACCTCGATAGGATTTTGGCTTCCCTGGGGAATATCTGGTTTATTCGCTCCAGGGATCTAAACACCGGAATTGCGCTGTGCAGCGGCTGCTAATCTAGTCACCATGGCTTTTCAAGTCGCTCCCACAGACGGCGCCAAATGATGCGTCCAAAATCTGCTCAGCCCTTAGATCTCCTCATGATGACCTGCAAAACGAAAGCGTCAGATGTGGCCCGACCGCCGGGGTCGGGAGTCCACCTCCGAAGGCTAAGTCAGTTGATGAACTTAATCACAAACAGCTCTTCTAGAAGCACAGAGCTAAGGAATGAAGAACTGGGAAAGGTGATCTAGATCGTAAGCCGCTGATAGTTTAGGTCTATCAGTATGTATCTGAACCTGAGTCTCAGATTGTGTGTTTTCGATCCCCCTCACCTCGTATGGTAGTGAAGTTTATATAGAGTGTACCTTCGAATCTCTTTCATTGGATGCACTTGAGCCTTCTTCGGGTAGTCGTTGGATCTTAACAAATTGATCCGTTGAGCAACAGACTTCTACTAGTTTGGACTAGTAGAGGACTCCTGAGATAACTCTTTAGGTTATGCGATGATTATCCCTTCGATAATGATTAGCCACAGCCGTCAATTCGAGTCTGCCATCATTAGGGTAATTACCCTAATCCATAAGTAGGATTAGGGCGTGCTTGTAGCTGAATTAGTTTTCTTCTTCAGCAAGCCATCCTCTGGATCCGGTTCGCTCGGGAACCCGCTGATCATAATTTCTCTCGCATCAAATGTTTCTTAAGTACTGTCTGCTCTGATTTTATATCTATATATATATATATGATCCGGTTTTTTTTTTTATATATATATATATATATATATATATATATATATATATATATATATATATATATATATATATATATATATATATATATATATATATATATATATATATATATATATTATATATATATATATATATATTACTCGTTGAGTTCTTTGGAACTCATCCCTCGTGGAATGTTATTTCAGATTTTGTTATAGATCAATATGCCTCGACATTTCAAGATTGCAAGACGTTGACGACCGATGCATACAATGAATCAAATTACGGGAGAGACGACGTGCACGGTGAGTTATGTGCATGTCATGACTGTGCATACCGTGATTTGGCCTACGCTTAGGAAGATGGAGACCATCCGAGAAACTGAGAGTTTTGAGTTTCATATATACCACTTAGTTAAAAAATACTTATTTGTTGTAATCATTAGGAGATTTGACTTCTTTTCCTTCTAGTTTAACCTTCCATTTGAGGATTAACATTTATACCAGTTTTGACTTGGCTTCCACTTTTGTTTTGAGATCCTTTGATTATTTGAAATACTTATTAATTTAATATTGGACTCTTTGATTGATTCTTGTTCGTGATTATTGTTATTATGTGGAATGATGTGCGATTTAACATGAAACCTAATCTTGTAACTATGGATCACTCCCTCAGGTATTTGGGTAGAGATACCAGTTGGGTGGATGTGACACCTTGGACCTCCACCTTTGAAAACAGTAAATTATCATTAGCAAAGAGGATGTGTGAAAGAGGTGTCATATCCCCTGATATACATACCATGAATCAAACCCTGAGCTTGTGATTGACTTAAGAGACAACCAAGAGGCTGAGTACACAGAACAAAAAGGGTGGGAGAAAGGGAGCCATCGATAAGATGATCACAGGAAACTAAGGTAACACGCCCCATTACCATCCTAACCCACCTTGGGCTAAATCCTAACCTAAACAAAACTTGCTTAGTAAATGGCCATTCAAGGCATTCATATGCCTTGGCCATATTGAGCTTCAAAGCCACCCATTTTTTCCTACCCCTCTTCAACTTGGAGATATAACGGTAAGCTTCATGAGACGATACCACATTATTAGAGATCATTCTTCCTAGGGTGAAGGCAGATTGAAAGGGAGAGATCGAGGAATCCAGGGCTTGTTTCAGTCTCCCGTCGAAAGGCTTAGTAACAACCTCAACTGCCATGTTGCAAAGTGAGATAGAACGGTAATGGTCAACCTTTTCTATTTCATCTCTCTCAGGAATAAGGCATAGAGTAGAAGAATTGATCAAAGAAGGCGGAGACCCAGTTTGGAAAAATTCAAAGACAAGTCACATAAGTCCACCGTAACATTTTCCCAGAAGTTTTGAAAGAGGGCTGCAAGAAGCCCATCTTGACCAAGGAATTAAATGGGGGGAGGGGGCATTTGGAAAAGGGTATCATGAATTTCACACTCAGTAGGCATTTGACAAAGCAAAACATTAAGCTTAGGATTTACTAAAGGAGTAATGGATTGCAAAGTGATCCTAAGGGTGTGCGAGTCCAGGTCCTCAGAAGCATTAGATCAATTTGTACTTATGGACGAATTCAGCAAACACCTGCTCTTCATTTTCAGACCATCTACCTCATTCAGTTTGATTCTCAAAATTCTATTCCTATTCCTCGTTTGAAGAGTGGCAAGTTGGAAAAGTGTTTGTTTCTATCTCTAGCAATTAACGAAGAAATCCTAGACTTCTGTTTCCAAAATATTTCCTTAATTTCTAGCGAATTCCATATCCACTTGCTTCTCCAAATGCTTAACCTTCACCATCACAGGGTTTTCCTCTTCCTTACACAAGTCCTCCAACTGTGTAAGCAAAAAAAAAACACCTCCTACCTCCTTACAAATCTTCCAAAATTCCCCATCTCCCACCCCCCCCACACCCAATCACCTATCAAAAACAAAAACAAAAAAAAAAAAAAGAGAGTGGAGGGCCACGCCCCCCCCCCCCTCCCACCAAACGAAGAAACCCCCCCCCCCCCACAAAAAAAAAAACCCCCCCCCCCCCCCCCCCCCCCCCCCACCCCCACCCCCCACCCACCCCCACAACACCCCCAACGACCCACCCCCCCCAACCCCCAAAAATATACCCCCCCCCCCCCCCCCCGAGGGGGGAAAACCATTCCCACCAAAAATCCCCCCCCCCCTGGGCCGCCCCCCCCCCTAACCCCCCCCCCTCCGCAATCAAGGCACTCCAATATGTGCAACAAAGAAAAATAAACAAAAATGCAATGCACCAGAGTTTACGTGGTTCGGCCAAATTGCCTACATCCACGGAATAATACACAACATAGGGTTTCGTATATTACTCAATACACTCTTAGATATTTTGACTGCTACAACAGTCCAGGAACACCAATCCCTGCTTTAGTCTAAAATGCAATTCAGACAAGGGCACCAACCCCAAACCCCTAGACAAGCTCCAACTTGCTAGGTCACATTATTTTGACTTGCTATAACAGCCAGGAACACCAATCCACGCTATAGTCTAAAATGCAATTCAGACAAGGGCACCAACCCCAACCCCCTAGACAAGCTCCAACTTGCTAGGTCACATTATAAACCAATAATTCAAGTTCCCCAAATTACATATGATCTAGGTTCTTCATCATTAATCATAACCTAGAAAATAATAGACAATCACTTGTGAATACGGGTTACCTCAACTTGTGTAAGATGCATGGTAACAATACTTGTTTCTCTTTTTCTCCAACTCTTTTTTTTTTTTCTCTTTTCAATCTTTTTCAGTTTTCTCTCTTTAAAAAAGCCATACAACCATGTTCCCTTCTTTTCTTCTGTTGCTTCTCTTTTCTTCTCTTTCACTTTCTTTCTTGTTCAGCAAAACAAAAGACTTCTTATTCCCAAGCTTTCGATCTCCATAGCCAACCAACGTCTTCTGGTTCGACCTCCACGCTATTCTCAAGCTCCTCAAAACGTCCTTCTCTTTTGCTCTCCTTTTATAGATTAATTTAACTCAGAGTTTGAATCAAACTCAGAGTTCCTATCTGACTTAAACAAGGAGTGTTTTAACGTACAAATTGGACTAACTTCTAGATCTCCAATGAACAATCCCACCGTTGGATTTGAAGATCACGAAGTCGTGAAGCTCTCCTCCAAAAATAGGCTCAATCGGACACTGGATGACCATCCGATGAAGAGGTTGAT